>NC_064303.1:49744292-49864292 GCF_023373825.1 Bactrocera dorsalis
ATAAATATGTGTATACACGAATATCGATTTTATACCTAAACATAAGAGTATGGAATTCTTCCAAATGCACTGCCGTTATGGCTTTATGTCAACTTTAGTAAGATGAAGAAGGTTAATTAACTTAAATATATTAACTTAATCATTTGAAGCAACTCAATATCGATTGATAAATGTGCATATACACGAATATCGATTTAAAACTAAATATAAGATAATGGAATTCTTCCAAATGCACTGCCGTTATGGCTTTACGTCAACTTTAGTAAGATGAAGAAAGTTAATTAACTTAAATATGTGAAGTTAATGATTTGAAGCAACTCAATATCGATTGGTAAATGCGCATATACAAGAAAATCGATTTTATACCTAAATATAAGATAATGGAATTCTTCCAAATGCACTGCCGTTATGGATTTATGGCAACTTTAGTAAGACGAAGAATGTTAGTTAACTTAAAAATGTTAAATTAGTCATCTTAAGCAACTCAATATCGATTGATAAATGGGCGTATACAAAAAAATCGACTTTATACCTAAATAAAAGATTATGGAATTCTTCCACATACACTGCCGTTATGGCTTTATGTCAACTTTAGTAAGATGAAGAAGGTTAATTAACTTAAATATGTGAAATTAATGATTTGAAGCAACTCAATATCGATTGATAAATGTGCATATAAAGGGTGATTTTTTTGAGGTTAGGATTTTCATGCATTAGTATTTGACAGATCACGTGGGATTTCAGACATGGTGTCAAAGAGAAAGATGCTCAGTATGCTTTGACATTTCATCATGAATAGACTTACTAACGAGCAACGCTTGCAAATCATTGAATTTTATTACCAAAATCAGTGTTCGGTTCGAAAATTTTTTATCGACAAATTTTGTTCAGCGATGAGGCTCATTTCGGGTTGAATGGCTACGTAAATAAGCAAAATTGCCGCATTTGGGGTGAAGAGCAACCAGAAGCCGTTCAAGAACTGCCCATGCATCCCGAAAAATGCACTGTTTGGTGTGGTTTGTACGCTGGTGGAATCATTGGACCGTATTTTTTCAAAGATGCTGTTGGACGCAACGTTACGGTGAATGGCGATCGCTATCGTTCGATGCTAACAAACTTTTTGTTGCCAAAAATGGAAGAACTGAACTTGGTTGACATGTGGTTTCAACAAGATGGCGCTACATGCCACACAGCTCGCGATTCTATGGCCATTTTGAGGGAAAACTTCGGACAACAATTCATCTCAAGAAATGGACCCGTAAGTTGGCCACCAAGATCATGCGATTTAACGCCTTTAGACTATTTTTTGTGGGGCTACGTCAAGTCTAAAGTCTACAGAAATAAGCCAGCAACTATTCCAGCTTTGGAAGACAACATTTCCGAAGAAATTCGGGCTATTCCGGCCGAAATGCTCGAAAAAGTTGCCCAAAATTGGACTTTCCGAATGGACCACCTAAGACGCAGCCGCGGTCAACATTTAAATGAAATTATCTTCAAAAAGTAAATGTCATGAACCAATCTAACGTTTCAAATAAAGAACCGATGAGATTTTGCAAATTTTATGCGTTTTTTTTTTTAAAAAAGTTATCAAGCTCTTAAAAAATCACCCTATACAAGAAAATCGATTTTATACCTAAATATAAGATTATGGAATTCTTCCAAATGCACTGCCGTTATGGCTTTATGTCAACTTTAGTAAGATGAAGAAGGTTAATTAACTTAAATATGTGAAGTTAATGATTTGAAGCAACTCAATATCGATTGATAAATATGTGTTTACAAGAAAATCGATTTTATACCTAAATATAAGATATTGGAATTCTTCCAAATACACTGCCGTTATGGCTTTATGTCAACTTTAGTATAACGAAGAAGGTTAATTAACTTAAATATGTGAAGTTAATGATTTGAAGCAACTCAATATCGATTGATAAATGGGCGTATACAAGAAAATCGATTTTATACCTAAATATAAGATAATGGAATTCTTCCAAATGCACTGCCGTTATGGCTTTATGTCAACTTTAGTAAGATGAAGAAGGTTAATTAACTTAAATATGTGAAGTTAATGATTTGAAGCAACTCAATATCGATTGATAAATGTGCATATACAAGAAAATCGATTTTATACCTAAATATAAGATTATGGAATTCTTCCAAATGCACTGCCGTTATGGCTTTATGTCAACTTTAGTAAGATGAAGAAGGTTAATTAACTTAAATATGTGAAGTTAATGATTTGAAGCAACTCAATATCGATTGATAAATGTGCATATACAAGAAAATCGATTTTATACCTAAATATAAGATTATGGAATTCTTCCAAATGCACTGCCGTTATGGCTTTATCAACTTTAGTAAGATGAAGAAGGTTAATTAACTTAAATATGTGAAGTTAATGATTTGAAGCAACTCAATATCGATTGATAAATATGTGTACATAAGAAAATTGATTTTATTCCTAAATATAAGATAATGGAATTCTTCCAAATGCACTGCCGTTATGGCTTTGTGTCAACTTTAGTAAGATGAAGAAGGTTAATTAAATAAAATATGTGAAGTTAATGATTTGAAGCAACTCAATATCGATTGGTAAATGTGCATATACAAGAAAATCGATTTTATACCTAAATATAAGATTACGCAATTCTTCCAAATGCACTGCCGTTATGGCTTTATGGCAACTTTAGTAAGATGAAGAAGGTTAATTAACTTAAATATGTGAAGTTAATGATTTGAAGCAACTCAATATCGATTGATAAATATGTGTATACAAGAAAATCGACTTTATACCTAAATATAAGATAATGGAATTCTTCCAAATGCACTGCCGTTATGGCTTTATGTCAACTTTAGTAAGATGAAGAAGGTTAATTAACTTAAGTATGTGAAGTTAATGATATGAAGCAACTCAATATCGATTGATAAATATGTGTATACAAGAAAATCGATTTTATACCTAAATATAAGATTACGCAATTCTTCCAAATGCACTGCCGTTATGGCTTTATGGCAACTTTAGTAAGATGAAGAAGGTTAATTAACTTAAATATGTGAAGTTAATGATTTAAAGCAACTCAATATCGATTGATAAATATGTATTCATAAGAAAATTGATTTTATACCTAAATATAAGATTACGCAATTCTTCCAAATGCACTGCCGTTATGGCTTTATGTCAACTTTAGTAAGATGAAGAAGGTTAATTAACTTAAATATGTGAAGTTAATGATTTGAAGCAACTCAATATCGATTGATAAATATGTGTATACAAGAAAATCGATTTTATACCTAAATATAAGATAATGGAATTCTTCCAAATGCACTGCCGTTATGGCTTTATGTCAACTTTAGTAAGATGAAGAAGGTTAATTAACTTAAATATGTGAAGTTAATGATTTGAAGCAACTCAATATCGATTGGTAAATGTGCATATACAAGAAAATCGACTTTATACCTAAATATAAGATAATGGAATTCTTCCAAATGCACTGCCGTTATGGCTTTATGTCAACTTCAGTAAGATGAAGAAGGTTAATTAACTTAAATATGTGAAGTTAATGATTTGAAGCAACTCAATATCGATTGTTAAATGTGCATATACAAGAAAATCGACTTTATACCTAAATATAAGATTATGGAATTCTTCCAAATGCACTGCCGTTATGGCTTTATGTCAACTTTAGTAAGATGAAGAAGGTTAATTAACTTAAATATGTGAAGTTAATGATTTGAAGCAACTCAATATCGATTGATATACAAGAAAATTGATTTTATACCTAAATATAAGATTATGGAATTCTTCCAAATGCACTGCCGTTATGGCTTTATGTCAACTTTAGTAAGATGAAGAAGGTTAATTAACTTAAATATGTGAAGTTAATGATTTGAAGCAACTCAATATCGCTTGATAAATGTGCATATACAAGAAAATCGATTTTATACCTAAATATAAGATTATGGAATTCTTCCAAATGCACTGCCGTTATGGCTTTATGTCAACTTTAGTAAGATGAAGAAGGTTAATTAACTTAAATATGTGAAATTAATGATTTGAAGCAACTCAATATCGCTTGAAAAATGTGTGTATACAAGAAAATCGATTTTATACCTAAATATAAGATTATGGAATTCTTCCAAATGCACTGCCGTTATGGCTTTATGTCAACTTTAGTAAGATGAAGAAGGTTAATTCACTTAAATATTTGAAGTTAATGATTTGAAGCAACTCAATATCGATTGATAAATGTGCATATACAAGAAAATCGATTTTATACCTAAATATAAGATTATGGAATTCTTCCAAATGCACTGCCGTTATGGCTTTATGTCAACTTTAGTAAGATGAAGAAGGTTAATTAACTTAAATATGTGAAGTTAATGATTTGAAGAAAATCGATTTTATACCTAAATATAAGATTATGGAATTCTTCCAAATGCACTGCCGTTATGGCTTTATGTCAACTTTAGTAAGATGAAGAAGGTTAATTAACTTAAATATTTGAAGTTAATGATTTGAAGCAACTCAATATCGATTGATAAATGTGCATATACAAGAAAATCGATTTTATACCTAAATATAAGATTATGGAATTCTTCCAAATGCACTGCCGTTATGGCTTTATGTCAACTTTAGTAAGATGAAGAAGGTTAATTAACTTAAATATGTGAAGTTAATGATTTGAAGCAACTCAATATCGCTTGATAAATGTGTATATACAAGAAAATCGATTTTATACCTAAATATAAGATTATGGAATTCTTCCAAATGCACTGCCGTTATGGCTTTATGTCAACTTTAGTAAGATGAAGAAGGTTAATTAACTTAAATATTTGAAGTTAATGATTTGAAGCAACTCAATATCGATTGATAAATGTGCATATACAAGAAAATCGATTTTATACCTAAATATAAGATTATGGAATTCTTCCAAATGCACTGCCGTTATGGCTTTATGTCAACTTTAGTAAGATGAAGAAGGTTAATTAACTTAAATATGTGAAGTTAATGATTTGAGGCAACTCAATATCTTTTGATAAATGAGTGTATACAAGAAAATCGATTTTATACCTAAATATAAGATTATGGAATTCCTCCAAATGCACTGCCGTTATGGCTTTATGTCAACTTTAGTAAGATGAAGAAGGTTAATTAACTTGAATATGTGAAGTTAATGATTTGAAGCAACTCAATATCGATTGATAAATGTGCATATACAAGAAAATCGATTTTATACCTAAATATAAGATTATGGAATTCTTCCAAATGCACTGCCGTTATGGCTTTATGTCAACTTTAGTAAGATGAAGAAGGTTAATTAACTTAAATATGTGAAGTTAATGATTTGAAGCAACTCAATATCGATTGATAAATATGTGTATACAAGAAAATCGATTTTATACCTAAATATAAGATTATGGAATTCTTCCAAATGCACTGCCGTTATGGCTTTATGTCAACTTTAGTAAGATGAAGAAGGTTAATTAACTTAAATATGTGAAGTTAATGATTTGAAGCAACTCAATATCGATTGATAAATGTGTTTATACAAGAAAATCGATTTTATACCTAAATATAAGATTATGGAATTCTTCCAAATGCACTGCCGTTATGGCTTTATGTCAACTTTAGTAAGATGAAGAAGGTTAATTAACTTAAATATGTGAAGTTAATGATTTGCAGCAACTCAATATCGATTGATAAATATGTGTATACAAGAAAATCGATTTTATACCTAAATATAAGATAATGGAATTTTTCCAAATGCACTGCCGTTATGGCTTTATGTCAACTTTAGTAAGATGAAGAAGGTTAATTAACTTAAATATATGAAGGAAAAGATTTGAAGCAACTCAATATCGCTTGATAAATGAGTATATACAAGAAAATCGATTTTATACCTAAATATAAGATTATGGAATTCTTCCAAATGCACTGCCGTTATGGCTTTATGTCAACTTTAGTAAGATGAAGAAGGTTAATTAACTTAAATATTTGAAGTTAATGATTTGAAGCAACTCAATATCGATTGATAAATGTGGGTATACAAGAAAATCGATTTTATACCTAAATATAAGATTATGGAATACTCCCAAATGCACTGCCGTTATGGCTTTATGTCCACTTTAGTAAGACGAAGAGGGTTAATTAACTTAAATATTTGAAGTTAATGATTTGAAGCAACTCAGCGTCGATTGGTTAATATGTGTATACAAGAAAATCGATTTTATACGTAAATATAAGATTATGGAGTTCTTCCAAATGCACTGCCGTTGTGGCTTTATGTCAACTTTAGTAAGATGAAGAAGGTTTATTAACTTGAATATGTGAAGTTAATGATTTGAAGCAACTCAATATCGCTTGATAAATGAGTATATACAAGAAAATCGATTTTATACCTAAATATAAGATAATGGAATTCTTCCAAATGCACTGCCGTTATGGCTTTATGTCAACTTTAGTAAGATGAAGAAGGTTAATTAACTTAAATATTTGAAGTTAATGATTTGAAGCAACTCAATATCGATTGATAAATGAGTATATACAAGAAAATCGATTTTATACCTAAATATAAGATTATGGAATTCTTCCAAATGCACTGCCGTTATGGCTTTATGTCAACTTTAGTAAGATGAAGAAGGTTAATTAACTTAAATATTTGAAGTTAATGATTTGAAGCAACTCAATATCGATTGATAAATGTGTATATACAAGAAAATCGATTTTATACCTAAATATAAGATTATGGAATTCTTCCAAATGCACTGCCGTTATGGCTTTATGTCAACTTTAGTAAGATGAAGAAGGTTAATTAACTTAAATATGTGAAGTTAATGATTTGAAGCAACTCAATATCGATTGATAAATGTGCATATACAAGAAAATCGATTTTATACCTAAATATAAGATAATGGAATTCTTCCAAATGCACTGCCGTTATGGCTTTATGTCAACTTTATTAAGATGAAGAAGGTTAATTAACTTAAATATGTGAAGTTAATGATTTGCAGCAACTCAATATCGATAGATAGATATGTGTACACAAGAAAATCGATTTTATTCCTAAATATAAGATAATGGAATTCTTCCAAATGCACTGCCGTTATGGCTTTGTGTCAACTTTAGTAAGATGAAGAAGGTTAATTAACTAAAATATGTGAAGTTAATGATTTGAAGCAACTCAATATCGATTGGTAAATGTGTATATACAAGAAAATCGATTTTATACCTAAATATAAGATAATGGAATTCTTCCAAATGCACTGCCGTTATAGCTTTATGTCAACTTTAGTAAGATGAAGAAGGTTAATTAACTTAAATATGTGAAGTTAATGATTTGAAGCAACTCAATATCGATTGATAAATGTGGGTATACAAGTAAATCGACTTTATACCTAAATATAAGATAATGGAATTCTTCCAAATGCACTGCCGTTATAGCTTTATGTCAACTTTAGTAAGATGAAGAAGGTGAATAAACTTAAATATGTAAAGCTAATGATTTGAAGCAACTCAATATCGATTGATATACAAGAAAATTGATTTTAATCTAAATATAAGATTATGGAAATCTTCCAAATGCACTGCCGTTATGGCTTTATGTCAACTTTTGTAAGATAAAGAAGGTTAGTTAACTTAAATATGTGAAGTTAATGATTTGAAGCAACTCAATATCGATTGATAAATGTGCATATACACGAATATCGATTTTATACCTAAATATAGGATTATGGAATTCTTCCAAATGCACTGCCGTTATGGCTTTATCAACTTTAGTAAGATGAAGAAGGTTAATTAACTTAAATATGTGAAGTTAATGATTTGAAGCAACTCAATATCGATTGATAAATATGTGTACACAAGAAAATCGATTTTATACCTAAATATAAGATAATGGAATTCTTCCAAATGCACTGCCGTTATGGCTTTATGTCAACTTTAGTAAGATGAAGAAGGTTAATTAACTTAAATATGTGAAGTTAATGATTTGAAGCAACTCAATATCGATTGATAAATGTGCATATACCCGAAAATCGATTTTATACCTAAATATAAGATAATGGAATTCTTCCAAATGCACTGCCGTTATGGCTTTATGTCAACTTTAGTAAGATGAAGAAGGTTAATTAACTTAAATATGTGAAGTTAATGATTTGAAGCAACTCAATATCGATTGATAAATGTGCATATACAAGAAAATCGATTTTATACCTAAATATAAGATTATGGAATTCTTCCAAATGCACTGCCGTTATGGCTTTATGTCAACTTTAGTAAGATGAAGAAGGTTAATTAACTTAAATATGTGAAGTTAATGATTTGAAGCAACTCAATATCGATGCGTATACAAGAAAATTGATTTTATACCTAAATATAAGATTATGGAATTCTTCCAAATGCACTGCCGTTATGGCTTTATGTCAACTTTAGTAAGATGAAGAAGGTTAATTAACTTAAATATGTGAAGTTAATGATTTGAAGCAACTCAATATCGCTTGATAAATGTGCATATATAAGAAAATCGATTTTATACCTAAATATAAGATTATGGAATTCTTCCAAATGCACTGCCGTTATGGCTTTATGTCAACTTTAGTAAGATGAAGAAGGTTAATTAACTTAAATATTTGAAGTTAATGATTCGAAGCAACTTAATATCGAGTGCTAAATGTGTGTCAACAAGAAAATCGATTTTATACCTAAATATAAGATTATGGAATTCTTCCAAATGCACTGCCGTTATGGCCTTATGTCAACTTTAGTAAGATAAAGAAAGTTAATTAACTTAAATATTTGAAGTTAATGATTGGACTCAACTCAATATCGATTGATAAATGTGCATATACAAGAAAATCGATTTTATACCTAAATATAAGATTATGGAATTCTTCCAAATGCACTGCCGTTATGGCTTTATGTCAACTTTAGTAAGATGAAGAAGGTTAGTTAACTTAAATATGTGAAGTTAATTATTTGAAGCAACGCAATATCGATTGATAAATGTGTATATACAAGAGAATCGAATATACCTAAATATAAGATAATGGAATTCTTCCAAATACACTGCCGTTATGGCTTTATGTCAAATTTAGTAAGATGAAGAAGGTTATTTAACTTAAATATGTGAAGTTAATGATTTGAAGCAACTCAATATCGATTGATAAATGTGCATATACAAGAAAATCGATTTTATACCTAAATATAAGATTATGGAATTCTTCCAAATGCACTGCCGTTATGGCTTTATGTCAACTTTAGTAAGATGAAGAAGGTTAATTAACTTAAATATGTGAAGTTAATGATTTGAAGCAACTCAATATCGATTGATAAATGTGTATATACAAGAAAATCGATTTTATACCTAAATATAAGATTATGGAATTCTTCCAAATGCACTGCCGTTATGGCTTTATGTCAACTTTAGTAAGATGAAGAAGGTTAATTAACTTAAATATTTGAAGTTAATGATTTGAAGCAACTCAATATCGATTGATAAATGTGTTTATACCAGAAAATCGATTTTAAACCTAAATATAAGATTATGGAATTCTTCCAAATGCGCTGCCGTTATGGCTTTATGTCAACTTTAGTAAGATGAAGAAGGTTAATTAACTTAAATATGTGAAGTTAATGATTTGAAGCAACTCAATATCGATTGATAAATGTGTATATACAAGAAAATCGATTTTATACCTAAATATAAGATTATGGAATTCTTCCAAATGCACTGCCGTTATGGCTTTATGTCAACTTTAGTAAGATGAAGAAGGTTAATTAACTTAAATATGTGAAGTTAATGATTTGAAGCAACTCAATATCGATTGATAAATATGTGTATACAAGAAAATCGATTTTATACCTAAATATAAGATAATGGAATTCTTCCAAATGCACTGCCGTTATGGCTTTATGTCAACTTTAGTAAGATGAAGAAGGTTAATTAACTTAAATATATTAACTTAATCATTTGAAGCAACTCAATATCGATTGATAAATGTGCATATACACGAATATCGATTTTATACCTAAATATAGGATTATGGAATTCTTCCAAATGCACTGCCGTTATGGCTTTATCAACTTTAGTAAGATGAAGAAGGTTAATTAACTTAAATATGTGAAGTTAATGATTTGAAGCAACTCAATATCGATTGATAAATATGTGTACATAAGAAAATTGATTTTATTCCTAAATATAAGATAATGGAATTCTTCCAAATGCACTGCCGTTATGGCTTTATGTCAACTTTAGTAAGATGAAGAAGGTTAATTAACTTAAATATGTGAAGTTAATGATTTGAAGCAACTCAATATCGATTGGTAAATGTGCATATACAAGAAAATCGATTTTATACCTAAATATAAGATAATGGAATTCTTCCAAATGCACTGCCGTTATGGCTTTATGTCAACTTTAGTAAGATGAAGAAGGTTAATTAACTTAAATATGTGAAGTTAATGATTTGAAGCAACTCAATATCGATTGATAAATATGTGTATACAAGAAAATCGATTTTATACCTAAATATAAGATAATGGAATTCTTCCAAATGCACTGCCGTTATGGCTTTATGTCAACTTTAGTAAGATGAAGAAGGTTAATTAACTTAAATATGTGAAGTTAATGATTTGAAGCAACTCAATATCGATTGATAAATATGTGTATACAAGAAAATCGATTTTATACCTAAATATAAGATTATGGAATTCTTCCAAATGCACTGCCGTTATGGCTTTATGTCAACTTTAGTAAGATGAAGAAGGTTAATTAACTTAAATATGTGAAGTTAATGATTTGAAGCAACTCAATATCACTTGATAAATGAGCATATACAAGAAAATCGATTTTATACCTAAATATAAGATTATGGAATTCTTCCAAATGCACAGCCGTTATGGCTTTATGTCAACTTTAGTAAGATGAAGAAGGTTAATTATCTTGAATATGTGAAGTTAATGATTTGAAGCACCTCAGTATCGGTTGATAAATGAGTATGGACAAGAAAATCGATTTTATACCTAAATATAAGATTATGGAATTCTTCCAAATGCACTGCCGTTATGGCTTTATGTCAACTTTAGTAAGATGAAGAAGGTTAATTAACTTGAATATGTGAAGTTAATGATTTGAAGCAACTCAATATCGCTTGATAAATGTGTATATACAAGAAAATCGATTTTATACCTAAATATAAGATTATGGAATTCTTCCAAATGCACTGCCGTTATGGCTTTATGTCAACTTTAGTAAGATGAAGAAGGTTAATTAACTTAAATATTTGAAGTTAATGATTTGAAGCAACTCAATATCGATTGATAAATGTGCATATACAAGAAAATCGATTTTATACCTAAATATAAGATTATGGAATTCTTCCAAATGCACTGCCGTTATGGCTTTATGTCAACTTTAGTAAGATGAAGAAGGTTAATTAACTTAAATATGTGAAGTTAATGATTTGAAGCAACTCAATATCGATCGATAAATGTGCATATACAAGAAAATCGATTTTATACCTAAATATAAGTTAATGGAATTCTTCCAAATGCACTGTTGTTATGGCTTTATGTCAACTTTAGTAAGATGAAGAAGGTTAATTAACTCAAATATGTGAAGTTAATTATTTCAAGCAACTCAATATACATGAAAAACGATTTTACACCTGAATATAAGATTATGGAATTCTTCCAAATGCACTGCCGTTATGGCTTTATGTCAACTTTTGTAAGATGAAGAAGGTTAACTAACTTAGATATATGAAGTTAATGATTTGAAGCAACTCAATATCGATTTATAAATGTGCATATACAAGAAAGTCGATTTTATACCTAAATATAGGATTATGGAATTCTTCCAAATGCACTGCCGTTATGGCTTTATCAACTTTAGTAAGATGAAGAAGGTTAATTAACTTAAATATGTGAAGTTAATGATTTGAAGCAACTCAATATCGATTGATAAATGTGGGTATACAAGAAAATCGACTTCATACCTAAATATAAGATAATGGAATTCTTCCAAATGCACTGCCGTTATGGCTTTATGGCAACTTTAGTAAGATGAAGAAGGTTAATTAACTTAAATATGTGAAGTTAATGATTTGAAGCAACTCAATATCGATTGATAAATATGTGTATACAAGAAAATCATTTTATAACTAAATATAAAGTAATGGAATTCTTCCAAATGCACTGCCATTATGGCTTTATGTCAACTTTAGTAAGATGAAGAAGGTTAATTAACTTAAGTATGTGAAGTTAATGATATGAAGCAACTCAATATCGATTGATAAATGTGTATATACAAGAAAATCGATTTTATACCTAAATATAAGATTATGGAATTCTTCCAAATGCACTGCCGTTATGGCTTTATGTCAACTTTAGTAAGATGAAGAAGGTTAATTAACTTAAATATGTGAAGTTAATGATTTGAAGCAACTCAATATCGATTGGTAAATGTGTATATACAAGAAAATCGATTTTATACCTAAATATAAGATTACGCAATTCTTCCAAATGCACTGCCGTTATGGCTTTATGTCAACTTTAGTAAGATGAAGAAGGTTAATTAACTTAAGTATGTGAAGTTAATGATATGAAGCAACTCAATATCGATTGATAAATGTGCGTATACAAGAAAAACGACTTTATTCCTAAATATAAGATTATGGAATTCTTCCAAATGCACTGCCGTTATGGCTTTATGTCAACTTTAGTAAGATGAAGAAGGTTAATTAACTTAAATATGTGAAGTTAATGATTTGAAGCAACTCAATATCGATTGGTAAATGTGCATATACAAGAAAATCGATTTTATACCTAAATATAAGATTACGCAATTCTTCCAAATGCACTGCCGTTATGGCTTTATGGCAACTTTAGTAAGATGAAGAAGGTTAATTAACTTAAATATGTGAAGTTAATGATTTGAAGCAACTCAATATCGATTGATAAATATGTGTACATAAGAAAATTGATTTTATTCCTAAATATAAGATAATGGAATTCTTCCAAATGCACTGCCGTTATGGCTTTATGTCAACTTTAGTAAGATGAAGAAGGTTAATTAACTTAAATATGTGAAGTTAATGATTTGAAGCAACTCAATATCGATTGGTAAATGTGCATATACAAGAAAATCGATTTTATACCTAAATATAAGATTACGCAATTCTTCCAAATGCACTGCCGTTATGGCTTTATGGCAACTTTAGTAAGATGAAGAAGGTTAATTAACTTAAATATGTGAAGTTAATGATTTGAAGAAACTCAACATCGATTGATAAATATGTGTACACAAGAAAATTGATTTTATTCCTAAATATAAGATAATGGAATTCTTCCAAATGCACTGCCGTTATGGCTTTATGTCAACTTTAGTAAGATGAAGAAGGTTAATTAACTTAAATATGTGAAGTTAATGATTTGAAGCAACTCAATATCGATTGATAAATGTGCATATACCCGAAAATCGATTTTATACCTAAATAGAAGATTATAAAATTCTTCCAAATGCATTGCCGTTATGGCTCTATGTCAACCTTAGTAAGATGAAGAAGGTTAATTAACTTAAATATGTGAAGCTAATGATTTGAAGCAACTCAATATCGATCGATAAATGTGCATATACAAGAAAATCGATTTTATACCTAAATATAAGATTATGGAATTCTTCCAAATGCACTGCCGTTATGGCTTTATGTCAACTTTAGTAAGATGAAGAAGGTTAATTAACTTAAATATGTGAAGTTAATGATTTGAAGCAACTCAATATCGATTGATAAATGTGCGTATACAAGAAAAACGATTTTATTCCTAAATATAAGATTATGGAATTCTTCCAAATGCACTGCCGTTATGGCTTTATGTCAACTTTAGTAAGATGAAGAAGGTTAATTAACTTAAATATGTGAAGTTAATGATTTGAAGCAACTCAATATCGATTGATAAATGTGCATATACAAGAAAATCGATTTTATACCTAAATATAAGATTATGGAATTCTTCCAAATGCACTGCCGTTATGGCTTTATGTCAACTTTAGTAAGATGAAGAAGGTTAATTAACTTAAATATGTGAAGTTAATGATTTGAAGCAACTCAATATCGATTGATAAATATGTGTATACAAGAAAATCGATTTTATACCTAAATATAAGATAATGGAATTCTTCCAAATGCACTGCCGTTATGGCTTTATGTCAACTTTAGTAAGATGAAGAAGGTTAATTAACTTAAATATGTGAAGTTAATGATTTGAAGCAACTCAATATCGATTGATAAATGTGCATATACAAGAAAATCGATTTTATACCTAAATATAAGATTATGGAATTCTTCCAAATGCACTGCCGTTATGGCTTTATGTCAGCTTTAGTAAGATGAAGAAGGTTAATTAACTTAAATGTTTGAAGTTAATGATTTGAAGCAACTCAATATCGCGTGATAAATGTGCATATACAAGAAAATCGATTTTATACCTAAATATAAGATTATGGAATTTTTTCAAATGCCCTGCCGTTATGGCTTTATGTCAACTTCAGTAAGATGAAGAAGGTTAATTAACTTAAATATTTGAAGTTAATGATTTGCAGCAACTCAATATCGCTTAATAAATGTGTATACAAGAAAATCGATTTTATACCTAAATATAAGATAATGGAATTTTTCCAAATGCACTGCCGTTATGGCTTTATGTCAACTTCAGTAAGATGAAGAAGGTTAATTAACTTAAATATTTGAAGTTATGATTTGAAGCAACTCAATATCGCTTAATAAATGTGCATATACAAGAAAATCTATTTTATACCTAAATATAAGATTATGGAATTCTTCCAATTGCACTGCCGTTATGGCTTTATGTCAGCTTTAGTAAGATGAAGAAGGTTAATTAACTTAAATATGTGAAGTTAATGATTTGAAGCAACTCAATATCGATTGATAAATATGTGTATACAAGAAAATCGATTTTATACCTAAATATAAGATAATGGAATTCTTCCAAATGCACTGCCGTTATGGCTTTATGTCAACTTTAGTAAGATGAAGAAGGTTAATTAACTTAAATATGTGAAGTTAATGATTTGAAGCAACTCAATATCGATTGATAAATGTGCATATACAAGAAAATCGATTTTATACCTAAATATAAGATTATGGAATTCTTCCAAATGCACTGCCGTTATGGCTTTATGTCAACTTTAGTAAGATGAAGAAGGTTAATTAACTTAAATATGTGAAGTTAATGATTTGAAGCAACTCAATATCGATTGATAAATATGTGTATACAAGAAAATCGATTTTATACCTAAATATAAGATAATGGAATTCTTCCAAATGCACTGCCGTTATGGCTTTATGTCAACTTTAGTAAGATGAAGAAGGTTAATTAACTTAAATATGTGAAGTTAATGATTTGAAGCAACTCAATATCGATTGATAAATGTGCGTATACAAGAAAATCGACTTTATACCTAAATATAAGATTATGGAATTCTTCCAAATGCACTGCCGTTATGGCTTTATGTCAACTTTAGTAAGATGAAGAAGGTTAATTAACTTAAATATGTGAAGTTAATGATTTGAAGCAACTCAATATCGATTGGTAAATGTGCATATACAAGAAAATCGATTTTATACCTAAATATAAGATTACGGAATTCTTCCAAATGCACTGCCGTTATGGCTTTATGGCAACTTTAGTAAGATGAAGAAGGTTAATTAACTTAAATATGTGAAGTTAATGATTTGAAGCAACTCAATATCGATTGATAAATATGTGTACACAAGAAAATCGATTTTATAACTAAATATAGGATAATGGAATTCTTCCAAATGCACTGCCGTTATGGCCTTATGTCAACTTTAGTAAGATGAAGAAGGTTAATTAACTTAAATATGTGAAGTTAATGATTTGAAGCAACTCAATATCGATTGATAAATATGTGTATACAAGAAAATCATTTTATAACTAAATATAAGGTAATGGAATTCTTTCAAAAGCACTGCCGTTATGGCTTTATGTCCACTTTAGTAAGCTGAAGAAGGTTAATTAACTTAAATATGTGAAGTTAATGATTTGAAGCAACTCAATATCGATTGGTAAATGTGCATATACAAGAAAATCGATTTTATACCTAAATATAAAATTACGGAATTCTTCCAAATGCACTGCCGTTATGGCTTTATGTCAACTTTAGTAAGATGAAGAAGGTTAATTAACTTAAATATGTGAAGTTAATGATTTGAAGCAACTCAATATCGATTGATAAATATGTGTATACAAGAAAATCGATTTTATAACTAAATATAAGATAATGGAATTCTTCCAAATGCACTGCCGTTATGGCTTTATGTCCACTTTAGTAAGCTGAAGAAGGTTAATTAACTTAAATATGTTAAATTTATGATCTGAAGCAACTCAATATCGATTGATAAATATGTGTACACAAGAGAATCGATTTTATAACTAAATATAGGATAATGGAATTCTTCCAAATACACTGCCGTTATGCTTTATGTCAACTTTAGTAAGGTGGAGAAGGTTAATTAACTTAAATATGTGAAGTTAATGATTTGAAGCAACCCAATAGCGATTAGTAAATATGTGTATACAAGAAAATCGATTTTATAACTAAATATAAGATAATGGAATTCTTCCAAATGCACTGCCTTTATGGCTTTATGTCAACTTTATTAAGATGAAGAAGGTTAATTAACTTAAATATGTGAAGTTAATGATTTGAAGCAACTCAATATCGATTGATAAATGGGCGTATACAAGAAAATTGATTTTAATCTAAATATAAGATTATGGAATTCTTCCAAATGCACTGCCGTTATGGCTTTATGTAAACTTTAGTAAGATGAAGAAGGTTAATTAACTTAATATGTGAAGTTAATGATTTGAAGCAACTCAATATCGATTGATAAATATGTGTTTACAAGAAAATCGATTTTATAACTAAATATAAGATATTGGAATTCTTCCAAATGCACTGCCGTTATGGCCTTATGTCCACTTTAGTAAGCTAAAGAAGGTTAATTAACTCAAATATGTGAAATTAATGATTTGAAGCAACTCAATATCAATTAATAAATATGTGTACACAAGAAAATCGATTTTATAACTAAATATAAGATAGTGGAATTCTTCCAAATGCACTGCCGTTATGGCTTTATGTCAACTTTAGTAAGATGAAGAAGGTTAATTAACTTAAATATATGAAGTTAATGATTTGAAGCAACTCAATATCGATTGATAAATAAGCGTATTCAAGAAAATCGACTTTATCCCTAAATATAAGATTATGGAATTCTTCCATATACACTGCCGTTATGGCTTTATGTCAACTTTAGTAAGATGAAGAAGGTGAATTAACTTAAATATGTGAAGCTAATGATTTGAAGCAACTCAATATCGATTGATAAATGGGCGTATACAAGAAAATTGATTTTAATCTAAATATAAGATTATGGAAATCTTCCAAAAGCATTGCCGTTATGGCTTTATGTCAACTTTTGTAAGATGAAGAAGGTTAATTAACTTAAATATGTGAAGTTAATGATTTGAAGCAACTCAATATTGATTGATAAATATGTGTATACAAGAAAATTGATTTTATACCTAAATATAAGTAAATGGAGTTCTTCCAAACGCACTGCCGTTATGGCTTTATTTCAACTTTAGTAAGATGAAGAAGGTTAATTAACTTAAATTTTATTTATTTTTATTTATTTAAATTGATTGCAATTGAAATTATAATTAATTAAGTACTAGCTGCCAGGGCTATCGGCTTAAGGTGTACAACAGTTTAAATTAAGTTATCAATATGTATTGTTTTACAAAATTCAAATAACAGTTTAATATTTTTCTCACTTGGAGTACTTAGCTAGTCTAACGGGTTGAGCTTCGGAAGAAAGGAAGATCTGTAATGTGTCAGATGGGAACAATCGTTGAGGATATGGGAAATGGTTAAGGGAGCATTGCGACAAAATTGACAGGCTGGTTGAGATTCGTTTACCAGTAGATGAGCGTGAGTTAGACTAGTGTGCCCTAATCTGAAGCGGATGAAACATTTGTTCATGTGTGTTGTAGTCGTCTTGGGGAGTCTGATCCTCGATCTGTTTGGATTATAGGTCTTATACGTGTGGGAATAGTTTGCCCAATTGATAGCACATCGTTGGTACGCTGTATTAGAAATACATTTCGCCACTGCTTTGGTTTGGAATGGCATGAAAGTGAAAACTGGAGCTTTTAAAGCTGATTTGGCAGCTTTGTCTGCATGCTCATTTCCATTGATTCCGGCGTGGCCAGGAACCCACATCAGTTTGACTCTTTTCTCTAGTTGAATGATGAGTTCCTGTATGGCGGCAATAGGTTCCGCAGAGTTCCGTGCGGATTTAGTGGCTTCAAACGCCGAGAGGCTGTCTGTGCATATAATAACTTTGTTTTTAGAAGCTCTAGCTAGAAGAAGAGCAGACAGTATGCCCTGCACTTCTGCGTCCAAAACTGTTGCAACCATTGGCAAGATTCCTTGTGCTAATAAGATTCCGTTAGCGTTGACGACTGCAAAACCGGTTCCGTCTGTTGATTTTGAACCATCTGTGAAAAGAAGTATCCAGTTTTCCTTCAAGAATCGGTCAGTAATTTCGTTGAACAATTGCTTATAGGTAACTACGTTGGTGTTTTGCTTCCTATGAACTGTAAGACCGTCGAAGAAGGACTTATTTTGCAAATGCCATGGAGGCTGATTCCATGTTGGAGGTGGAGCCGGTTGGATTTCACTTGCCGATGCTATATTAAGCATGCATGAAAGAGCGGATGAAATTTTCATCCTGCGTTTTCGCTGTTTTAGTAACTTGATCTCTTTATACATAACCGAGTTTTTTGACGAGTAAATGATTCGGATTTGACGGCATCGTACGTATTGAATTCGGTCTTCAATAGTGAGAAAGCCGCTTTCGGCCAGTAGATTTTCAGTTCGCGTGGTTCTAAATGCTCTGGCTGCATGATATGGTCCCTTAATACGAAGGAGGTTGGTTTTGGAGCATTGGCCATAAATTGCCAATCCATAGTCAGTTTTGGAGAGCAATGTGAGCTGCGTGATATTGAGGAGGGAGTTGGTATGTATGTGACTTTTGTTGGAGGAAAGGTATTTTATGAGGTTGAGTCTGGCAACT
Organism: Bactrocera dorsalis; assembly: GCF_023373825.1. Classification (NCBI taxonomy): domain Eukaryota; kingdom Metazoa; phylum Arthropoda; class Insecta; order Diptera; family Tephritidae; genus Bactrocera; species Bactrocera dorsalis. Next base: position 49,763,478 of record NC_064303.1, read on the forward strand.
AGGCTAGATCTTAAATTAATACAGTGTTCCTTAAAATTATGCTTACAATCAAAAGTTATACCTAGAATTTTTAGGTGTTTAACTACAGTGAAGTTAAATGTTAATGGGGTCACAAAGATGTTTTCGAAAAACGTGAAGATGCTTGCATTTTTCGAGTAATATCTTTGCTCCAGAATATTGACACCAAGAGCTTATTGATGATATCGCGTTTGCAAAATTAGTGTGGGTGTCTTTAGTGTCCTTTCTGTTGCACGTGAGGTATAAATCGTCCGCAAAGAAGCAATGGCTGATGCCCTTTTGGGCGCATAGTGTTTTGCTAAGCTCGTCGAACGCGATCAAAAACAATGTCGTTGAAAGCGGAGATCCCTGAAGTATCCCATTAAAAAGTGGATGAATTGATGAGTGTGTGCTGTTTACCCTGCTGCGTATTGATCGCGATGTCAGAAAAGATTTAATATAATTGTACATTTTTGGGCCTATTTGGAGTTCAAGTAGCTTGTTTAGAACAACGTGAACACCCACTCTATCGAAAGCCTTTTCGAAATCTACTGAGAGAATAGAAAGGTGACTTTTGGATGATAGGCTTTTTGAAGTGAGATGATCGATATAATAGAGTGCATCCATCGTGCTTGTCCCTGGACGAAAGCCGAATTGGTTAAGTGAAAGTGCCTTTGAGGATGTTAAATACCACATTAGCCTCTTTGAGACCAGTTTTTCTTGTAGCTTACTAATACAGGGAAGCAACGATATGGGGCGGTAGGAATCTATCAGCCGAGCATCTTTGTTGGGTTTCTTTACTGGGAGGACCGTAGCCGTTTTAAAGGAATGTGGGATAATACCTGTATCGAAGATATTGTTGAAAAGATTATTAAGCTGTTTTCTGTAGGTGGTTGGCGTGTTAACAAGCATGGGATACGAAATTTTGTCGTGGCCAGGGGTTGTGCCAGTGAATGACTTTAAACAGTTGTCTAATTCATTTAAAAGAAATAGGGAGTCGATTATGCTAGATTTGTAGTTAGAGCAAATATTTACGGATTGGCCGAGGGAAGTGCTTTTAGCTAAACGAAAAGTAGAGGAGAAGTTTGCGTCATTAGTGTTCGAAGACCAGCAGCCAGCAAAGGTTTCGGCGTTTCCTTTGGGGTCCGTAACTATGCTAGAAGTCGTTTCGATTGTATGTATATTGGAAGGTTTGTATGTGCCTACTAATTTACGCACGTTTTGCCAGATTACTGGTGTGGGAGTAGTAGGATTAATTATCCTGGTGAAATCCGCGAAACTTTGCTGTTTACCTTCTTTCTTAGCTTTATTAAATGCATAGTTTGCTTTTTTATATGCTATTAGATTGTCACAACTGAAGGACTGTCTGTAAGCTCTCCAAGCATTTTGTTTAGTATCTCGTAACGCTTTTAACTCTGAGGACCACCAAGGTACAGTCCTACTAAATTGTTTGTAAGTTGTACGGGGAATAGAATTGTTTGCTGCTGTGTGTGTATCTTCTTAATACGAGCGGCTTCGGCATTGATGTTATCGGCAGGGGGAAGTGAATGTGACAAGTCTAGAATCCTGTCTTGAAACAGTGACCATTTAGCCTTTTTGGTATTGAAAAGTGGAATTGTGCGGTGTAGAGTATACCGATCAATTGTAACCGATGTTATTGTGGGGAAGTGGTCACTATTATGCAAATCATTAATAACTTACCAGTTGCATATTGGGACGAGTTGACAAAATGTGACAAATCAATATGAGTTAACGAGTTGTGCGTGCTGAAATGCGTGGGCGAACCATCATTAAGGATAGAGAGATTGGATGCTAAAAGAAAGTCTTCCATGATCACTCCTTTGGGGTTTTGATTTGGTGAGCCCCAAAGTGGGCTCCACGCATTCAGGTCGCCAACTATTATCACTGGGTTGTTAGTTACATTTATGATGTTGAAAAGCTCAGAAGTAAGAAGATTATGTTGTGGGGGAACGTAAATATAAATTACAGTGAATTTTACTTTAATTTATTTATTTCAGCTGCGACGGCAGAAATACTTGAATTAATGTTGATAAGTTTATATGGTATGCTCTTGTGAATCAGTAAGGCTGTACCCTACTTAGCAGAGGTGTTATAACTAAAATTATGAAAATGACCGTTGTATTGTTTAGGTATAGTTGGCATTGAGTTATATTTACAGTGAGTCTCTTGGAGACAAATTATCTTTGGTAATTGCTCTTTAATTAATATTTCCAAGTTCGAGTAGTTGTTATAATAACCATGAATATTCCATTGCAGATTGTTCAGCATTACAACAACTAAGAGAAAACTTATCAATGCACTATTAAAATACATTCACTCAGTGTATCGCAAATAGTGAATTAAGAGTCGTTAGAGGTTGAGTTTGGAGTTATATTTAATAAGTGAATATTTTCTGTGCTAAGTTGATCTTCTGTTAGATAAGAGAAGATTTGTGAGAGAGGATTAGAGGAAGAATGAAGAACGGGAGTATTTAATATGACATTGTTATGATGATTGTTGTTACTAATGTTAACAGAGCTCTCAATAAGTTGATTGTCGTTGCCGGTGGTTAAGTGTTGATTATTGATTATGATGTTATTTGCGGGAAGTGGGGAGGCGGCCTTAGAACAGATTTTTGATATTTGCTGATCAATGTTGTTGTCAAAGGTATTGTTGTTTAGTGGAACGTGTGCTTCTGTTATGCTCTGAGAGTCAGTAGTTAGATTATAGTTAGTTGTGAGTTGAGAATGATTAGAGGGGGAGGAGGAAAAGGGCGTAGAACTGGTTTTGTTATTTTGAATATTAGATTTGTCAAGGTTTGAATGAAGATTTAAAGCGAGGGTAGTGGAGTAAGAGGCTTCACAAATAAGTGGATTATTTTGCTTAAAAATACGTCGTGCTTCAAGCATACTGCATTTGTTTTGGGTTTTAATTTTTAATATTTCTTTTTGCTGTTGGTATGTTGGGCAAGAGTTGGCGGAGGCAGGGTGAGGACCAAAACAATTGGCACACATGCTGCGCGTGCAGTTAGAAGGATTGTGGGGGGAAGGTTACAACCTGCGAAAATGGGATTACTATTGCAGTGCTTGAGTGTATGCCCTAACTTTTGGCAGCTTTTGCATCGCATTGGGTTAGGAAAATATTCCCTAACACCGAGTTTGTACCACGCAATATCGATATATTTTGGGACTGTATAGAGATTAAATGTAAGCAAAATTGAGCCAGTGTAAACAGACTTGTTGTTAACTTTTTTCGTGAATTTATATACACTTATTACGCCCTAGTTTTTCAAATCTTCCAATATTTCTGCTTCTGGTGTTTGAATTCAATTTCTATCAAATATTGTTCCTTTAGTTGAGTTGAGGTTTTGATGTAATGAAATTGATACTTTGCACAAGCCGCCGAAATTAGTTGTCTTAATGAATTTTTCAGCTACCTTTTGATTTTTAGTTAAAATGAGAAGACTACCATCGCGAAGCATATTTACCGACTGTACCTCAGTACCAGAGAGCTGCAACGATCACAATTTTTTCAATCATACCCGATCATTGACTCAGATTTTTTGTGACGCAAAACTTTGCTTCAACAAAATTGAATGATCGTAAGCCAGCGTGCTCGAAGCGAACAATCAGTTTCAATCACTGTTGCTTGTTTCGTAGTGATTTTTCTCGATCGAACGCCTTGTGTGAGCAGCAAAGAATGCTCGAGAATGCTGCCTGTATTCAGCTCGATCCGTTTGGTCATACCGGCTGGTTCCTGCCAGCAGCGCAGTCGCTGAGCGTTCTTTTTCTTTAGCTGGAAATATTATAACTGAAAAAAGAAATAGGCTCGAAAGCTATTTTTTTTTTAAATTCATTTTATAAAAGTTTTAGCGATTAAGATTGAAACCAGAAAATAAACCTTTTTTTAATTTTAAGTTTTTGTGGATCTCAATGAAGAAGTGATTAAAATTAGAAATTTGTGTTTCCTAAGCATTACCTTTGTTTATTAATTTTAAGCATTAATTGAATTTTAGTTTTAGGCGTTAAAAATGGAGAAATATATGCAGTAATGTTTTGGTTAATTTTATGCATCGCAACTTGTTTCCGTTAAAACACACAAATATGTACATACAAATTATACACATACATACATACATATTCGCTGGGCAATTCTCGATCTGATTGGTTCAATCACAATCTATTCAAACGCACAGTTGATCGTTTTCGTGCATCGCTGGACTTGATCGTCTTTTTCTGTACAATCATGTCCTATCATCATACCGGAACCAACCAATCAGTTTCAATCAGTAAGCAGAGCAATCAAATCAACTGATCGAACATCTTCGTTTTGAGCACGAAACTCGATCGAACAATTTTGTAGCGAACCGCTGTGCTGAGTTTGACCGTTTTGAGCGTGGCTGATCAAACCGGATCGATCATACCCAATGCAGGTCTCTGCTCAGTACTAATCGAATCTAGTGCCTTTTTTTGGCAAAAACGCTAAAATTTTCTAGTGGTTTTTCATTTTCCGCTGATTTGATAACAACAAACTTGGGTTGCGATTGGTTAGTGGTAATTGGTGGTAGTACGGGGAAATCCAAAACTGTTATATTTCTTTCTTTTTTCTTACGTTAGTTTTTCGGGCTGGCCAGTGAGTCGCGGTCCTGCAACACACTAAACCTATTCCCCACGAGGGGGGATGGTAGATTCATTGGATACACTACGCGTAACTATTTGTGAATTTATTTGTACGCCCGAATGAAACAAATGAATTTTTTTTTGAAGTAACTAAAGAGAAATGCGTTTAGCACTGTATACTATTAGAAAGCTATCAACTGCACGAGCACTAGGGAAACGAGTCCGAACGAAGCGAGTGTTAGTCGATGACTGCGTAACTTAAATATGTGAAGTTAATGATTTGAAGCAACTCAATATCGATTGATAAATGTGCATGTACAAGAAAATCGATTTTATACCTAAATATAAGTTAATGGAATTCTTCCAAATGCACTGCCGTTATGGCTTTATGTAAACTTTAGTAAGATGAAGAAGGTTAATTAACTTAAATATGTGAAGTTAATGATTTGCAGCAACTCAATATCGATTGATAAATATGTGTATACAAGAAAATCGATTTTATACCTAAATATAAGTAAATGGAGTTCTTCCAAATGCACTGCCGTTATGGCTTTATGTCCACTTTAGTAAGCTGAAGAAGGTTAATTAACTTAAATATGTGAATTTAATGATTTGAAGCTACTCAATATCGATTGATAAATATGTGTATACATGAAAATCGATTTTATAACTAAATATAAGGTAATGGAATTCTTCCAAAAGCACTGCCGTTATGGCTTTATGTCCACTTTAGTAAGCTGAAGAAGCTGAAGAAACTTAAATATGTGAAGTTAATGATTTGAAGTAACTCAATATTGATTGATAAATATGTGTACACAAGAAAAGCGATTTTATAACTAAACATAAGATAATGGAGTTCTTCCAAATGCACTGCCGTTATGGCTTTATGTCAACTTTAGTAAGATAAAGAAGGTTAATTAACTTAAATATGTGAAGTTAATGATTTGAAGGAACTCAATATCGATTGATAAATGTGCATATACAAGAAAATCAATTTTATACCTAAATATAAGTTAATGGAATTCTTCCAAATGCACTGCCGTTATGGCTTTATGTCAACTTTTGTAAGATAAAGAAGGTTAGTTAACTTAAATATATTAACTTAATCATTTGAAGCAACTCAATATCGATTGATAAATGTGCATATACACGAATATCGATTTTATACCTAAATATAAGATTATGGAATTCTTCCAAATGCACTGCCGTTATGGCTTTATGTCAACTTTTGTAAGATGAAGAAGGTTAGTTAACTTAAATATGTGAAATTAATCATTTGAAGCAACTCAATATCGATTGATAAATGTGCATATACACGAATATCGATTTTATAACTAAATACAGGTACATGGAATTCTTCCAAATGCACTGTCGTTATGGCCTTATGGCAACTTTAGTAAGTTGAAGAAGGTTAATTAACTTAAATATGTGAAGTTAATGATTTGAAGCAACTCAATATCGATTGATAAATAAGCGTATACAAGAAAATCGACTTTATACCTAAATGTAAGTTTATGGAATTCTTCCAAATGCACTGCCGTTATGGCTTTATGTCAACTTTAGTAAGATGAAGAAGGTTAATTAACTTAAATATATGAAGTTAATGATTTGCAGCAACTCAGTATCGATTGATAAATAAGCGTATACAAGAAAATCGACTTTATACCTAAATATAAGTTTGTGGAATTCTTCCAAATGCACTGCTGTTATGGCTTTATGTCTACTTTAGTAAGATGAAGAAGGTTAATTAACTTAAATATGTGAAGCTAATGATTTGAAGCAACTCAATATCGATTGATAAATGGGCGTATACAAGAAAATTGATTTTATATCTAAATATAAGATTATAGAATTCTTCCAAATGCACTGCCGTTATGGCTTTATGTCAATTTTAGTAAGATGAAGAAGGTTAATTAACTTAAATATGTGAAGCTAATAATTTGAAGCAACTTAATATCGATTGATAAATGGATAATTTGGTTGCGCTTGCGATTACCGCGACATTCAATTGCGACTAACTAAATTAACAGCTGTAACAAGTTGATTAACCTGCAGCCTTTCTCCTAATTCATACGGTGGCTACGGTATAACGATCAGCTGAGATAGTGGTACATGTTCTAATTCTATGCATTTACACTAATGTAGGTATGTATGCTTGCCTATGCAAGTATGATAAGAGTGCGTTATCAAAGTCACTCAAATAGACAAAACCGGTTAGGCGATTGCCGGCGCTCAGACTTAACGCAAGCATATCTTTAGTTTTAAACAATGTTATAGTGTTGTTGTATACAATTAAGTGCCAAGAATGTTGGCACATAATAAAATATGTATAAAAGTATCAGTGATGATTTCTACTACTAAATTCGCATATAAACTATGTATCTGTTTCTAAACATACTCCGCCCGTTGAAAGGTTTAGGTTTTCAAGATATTATCATCGATTGGTAGGAGACACAGCTTGGAAACAGCTCGCTTGTACTCGCCATTTGGTGTCTTTAGAACTGCAACTCGCACCACCTGGTCCTTTCCGGAAATGGTTTCTATGACTCTAGCCAAAGGCCACTTTAGCGGGGGATGGTTCTCGTTCTTTATCAAAACCACGTCGCCAAGCTTGAGATTCGACGAAGATGAGTGCCATTTATGGCGTTGTTGTAGAAGAGTTAGATATTCTGCTTGCCATTTCTTCCAGAATTGTTGTTGCAGGTAGCACACTCGCTGCGATCTGCTATGATGATTAATATTGAGAGGAGTGAAGTCAGGTTTTGGCACGGATGTGAAGGGTGCGCCAATGAGAAAGTGCGCAGGAGTAAGCACTTCGAGATCGTCAGGACTCTCTGTAATGGGACATAAAGGTCGTGAATTTATAATCGCGGATATTTGGCACACAAGTGTGCGAAGCTCATCAAAGCTTAATTTAGATAGGCCCACAACTCTATAAAAATGATATTTGGCCATTTTGGCTGCAGCCTCCCATAAACCGCCAAAGTGGGGAGAGCGAGGGGGTATCACCTTCCATTCAATGTGGTCACTGCCACACTGCTCGTGAATCACTTTCGAATGCTCTTGGCTCAAAAATAGTTTTTTCAGTTCCGATAGCTCATTTTTAGCTCCAACAAAATTGGTAGCATTGTCCGACCAAATAGTTTGAGGTCTGCCACGCGTACAAATAAATCTCTTAAGGGCTGCGAGGGATGAAGAGGTTGCCAAATCCTTTACCAGCTCCAAATGAACGGCTTTGGTGGCGAAACAAATAAAGATGCAAATGTAGCATTTAATTGGGACTCTATTGCGTACGTCCGATTTGTAGAAAAATGGCCCACAAAAGTCCACTCCGGTAGTTAGGAATGCTCGATTGCATTTAACTCTTTCTGATGGTAAATTTCCCATTAAATGTTCCATAAGCTTAGGCTTGACATGAAAACAACGTACGCATTTGTTAATAATTCGACTTACGGTTTTACGCCCACCAATAGGCCAATACTGTAGACGAATAGATGCTAATAGCGATTGAGGTCCAGCGTGTAAAAGTTTCCTATGAAAACTGCTGATGATTGCGTCAGTCACCGGGTGACGTTTTGGCAAAATAATTGGGTGTTTCGATGAAAAATCCAAATTTGAATGCTGAAGTCTTCCGCCAACTCGAAGCAAACCGCGCAGGTCGAGAAAGGGAACGAGTGAACGAATTTCAGATGAAGACTTTATCGCCTCTTTGGATTCGAGTGCTTTGTATTCATCTCGAAATTTCCTGTAATTCCCTTACTTTGAGTGGTCCAGAAAATTTCATTCCAGCTCTTCTGGAAAATCGATAAATATATGCATATACTCTCTGAAATTGTTCAAATGTGTTAACAAATTTGCAACTTAAAGACATGTCTAAAGTAGAAACAAATACAAATGCACGCTTTCGGCCCTCGGGCAAGTCCTTTGTTGGTAGTAGAGAAGATTTAGGCCAGTTAGATTGATCGCCACCTAGATAAGAGGGACCGTATTTCCATAAATCCATGTTTAATAGTTCCTTGGGGCTAGCTCCTCTTGAAAGGACGTCCGCTGGGTTGGAACCTGTTAGAACATGGCTCCAAACCATACCTGTTGTGAGAGTTTGAATGCTGTTAATGCGATTTGCGACAAAAACGTTAAAATTAGATGGTTCACTACGCAACCACGATAGCACTGTTGTGGAGTCAGACCAGCAAAATACCCCTTTTGATTTGAAATGCGTTGAATTGATTACCTTTGCGATTAATTCAACTAACAGTAATGCACCACTTAACTCAAACCTCGGCACCGTTAGAGGTTTTAGTGGAGCTACGCGAGATTTGGAGCAGAGAAGATTAGTTCGGATGTGTCCGCCTCTTTCAGCGCGTATGTATATGCAAGCCCCATAAGCAGCCTCACTCGCGTCACAAAATCCATGTAGTTGTACTTCAGCTTCTGGCATCAACAAGTATCGGTCAAAACTAAAACGAGTAATTAGTTTGTATTGATTGCATATTTCTAGCCATTCGGTTTGAATTGCTTGAGGTGGGCTTTCGTCCCAATGTAGCTTCTCTTTCCACAAATGCTGCAAGAATATTTTGGCTTTGGCCACCACAGGTCCGATCAAACCAAGAGGGTCGTAAAGCTTGGCTATAACCGAAAGGATTGTCCGTTTAGTTACCTTAGCCGGTGTTCCGAAGGGTGGAAAGGAAAATATGAATACGTCCAACTTTGGGTCCCAAACCAATCCAAATGTCTTTGTTATGCTTGTTCCGTCGTCGAAGGTTAGGAAGTCCTGTTTGTCATTATCCTCAATATCAATTAAGACTCGATCATCATTCGAACACCATTTTCTCAAGTGAAAGTTTCCGAGAGACAAAAACTTTTTAGTCTCATTTAATATCATCTTTGCTTCGCCCACCGAGCCTGCACCGGTAATCATGTCATCCACATAAAATCCATTGTGTATCGTTTCGGCTCCAACGGGATAAACATGAGCTTCATCGCGGCCAAGCTGCTGCATTGAACGAATGGCTAGAAAAGAAGCTGGCTTCGTTCCATAAGTGACGGTATCCAACTTAAAAATGCTAAAATCTTCATTAGGTTTGTCCCTCCATATTATACACTGCAGGAAGTTGTCTGGATTAGATATTCTTACACAGCGGTACATTTTACAAATATCTGCAGTAAGAGCAATTTTGAAAGTGCGAAATCGAAGCAAAATATCAAAAAGTGGAGGTTGAATGGTTGGTCCTTTCATCAGAATCGCATTAAACGAAAGTCCATTGCTGGTTGGCGCAGAGCCATCAAAAACAACACGTAGTTTTGTTGTTGTGCTATCAGCCTTTAAAACACAGTGATGTGGCATAAAATTCATTGGAATTTGCTTCGGTATAGTGTCAACGACTGACATATGGTTCAAATCAAAGTACTCCCTAATGAATGACGAATATTGTTGTTTTAGTTCAGCATTGCGCTGAAATTTCCGCTCTAAAGCCTTGAATCGATTGATAGCCTGCTGATACGACTCTCCTAGTTCGCAAGAAGGTGATTTTGGTGGTAATCGAACCGAAAACTCACCAGATTCCAATCGCTTATGGGTTTTTATAAAGTGCTCTTCACACAAATCCTCCTCTATTGTAGTCTTTGGTGTGGAGTGAATACAATTCTCTATTTCCCAAAAGCGTTGAACCAGGTTATGTAAGTCGTCATCTGTGTCATTTGCTAGAGCCGTGTCGATGGCTGCTAAGCAAGATAGCTTCGAAATGTTGTAAGTTGTTGCGCCTGATACAACCCACCCTAGCTTTGTTTTTTGTAAAAGCGGTAAATTTTCAGCCAGGCATATCTGACCGACGCATAACAGGTCAAAGAATAAACTAGCTCCAATGAGCATATCAACGCGTTGTGGTTCGAAAAAGTGTGGATCTGCTAAGCGTATGTTTTGTGGTATATTCCACTTAATACCCTTTAAAGAACGAGATGGTTGAACATCGGTGATTGTGGGGGTGATAACCGCAGACAATTTGGCAATGTAATCGTTAATGCGTGAATGCAGGTCGAAATTAACGATATGATTAGCAACGAAATCATTTTAGCCTATACCAGAATTGAACTGTGAAGATTTGATCTTCTTCAATTGTAGTTGATTAGCGAGTCGATTGGTTATAAAGTTTAATTGTGACGCAGAATCTAGCAGAGCCCTGCAGGGAATGAGGGAGCCAGATCGATTTTTTACATAAATTATGGCGGTTGCTAAGAGAACGAACTCTCTGTCAGCAACGCTAGCTTGAACTTCAGATGCGACGAGTGCAGAAGCTGAAGGACCGAAAGATGAAGAAGAAAACGAGTACGGGTTGAACGAACTAGATGTAGTTGGTTGTGATAGCTGCGGTGATTTATCGGAAGCCATTGGTTGTGAAGTTGTAGGAAAGGAATTTGTGTCTTGATGGAGCAGACTGTGATGCTTCGACGTGCAATGCCTACAGTTTCCTGACTTGCAGTCTTTAAGTGAATGCCCGACTCGAAGGCAATTCAAGCATAGGTTTAACCGTTTTGCTTCTTTATAGCGCATGGTGGGCGAAAGGCTTAGAAACTGCTTGCACCTTGCGATTCTGTGTTCGCTAGAACTACACAATATGCATCCAGCTACAGCTGCCGTTAAAAGCACCTTACGACTGATCTGATTTGACAATTTCTTGCCCACCTGTTTTTCCGGAAGTCCAAGGACATTCTCTACATTTTCCAGTTGTTGACAGCGTTGTTCCAAAAATCTAGCCATTGAATTCCATGTAGGTATTTCGCTTACAGGTGTTTGTTCCTCCCATTTCGCGCGAGATTTGACGTCCAAATTTTGGGACACTAGTTGAATGAGTAAGCAGTCAGCAATCTGTTCCTTTGTTCCCATAGTTTGCAATGCTCGCAAATGAGCATTTACGGTGTCGCTGAGTTCTCGAAGTTTGGCAACCCTATTACCCTCTACCCTCTTGAGCTCAAAAATATCTCTGATATGAGCCTGGAAATTCAATCGTTTATTATCAAATCTAGCTTTAAGCAAATCAATAGCCTTATCATAATTTTGTTCATTTAGCTCTAATGAACGAACGGTGTCCAACGCTGCATCACGTAGACTTGACCGAAGGTGCTGAAATTTCACAATTCTTGTTAAATCTACGTCCTGATGTACAACGGTGTTGAACATCGAGAAGAAATCCGGCCAATCCGAATATTTACCGTTGAACGTTGGAATTTGCAGCACCGGTAACCTCTGCTTTGGCTGAGAGACAATAATTGAAGTTTGATCGCCAGCAAACGGCCGCGTCGTGGCGCTGTGAGCTTCGGAAGCTTGGCAAGCATGACGCTGACGTGTCAGCTTGGTTTTTACCTCAATATAGTGGTTGGTAAATTCCGCTAAAATATCATCAGCGTCGTTGTCCTCTAGTTGCGCGTAGAGAGCATCAAACCTTTTTTCCAGCCTATCCACTTGCTCGATACGCACCTCCACGGCAGCTTCGACGAATTCACGCAAGACATCAAAAGTCAACGTGTTGTTGAGTACGGTGACTTGTTGGATAAATGAATCCAGCTTCTTCTTAGCTGCAGCATATTCCATTTTCTTGGATGCCATTTTTTGTCAAAGACCGTAAAGGTTTAAATAAATTTACGAAAAATTACGAAATTATTATTACGATAAAGTTAATTCCGCGATCACGTAGGGGTCACCAAAATGTTTAGAGGACAATAAGCTTTTTTATTGCCCGTGTACTGTTTCGAAAGAAAAACAACGAATTTAATTATTTTAATTATAATGATTTATTGCGATGTAATTTAGTTGCGCTTGCGATTACCGCGACATTCAATTGCGACTAACTAAATTAACAGCTGTAACAAGTGGATTAACCTGCAGCCTTTCTCCTAATTCATACGGTGGCTACGGTATAACGATCAGCTGAGATAGTGGTACATGTTCTAATTCTATGCATTTACACTAATGTAGGTATGTATGCTTGCCTATGCAAGTATGATAAAAGTGCGTTATCAAAGTCACTCAAATAGACAAAACCGGTTTGGCGATTGCCGGCGCTCAGACTTAAAGCAAGCATATCTTTAGTTTTAAACAATGTTATAGTGTTGTTGTATACAATTAAGTGCTAAGAATGTTGGCACATAATAAAATATGTATAAAAGTAGCAGTGATGATTTCTACTACTAAATTCGCATATAAACTATGTATCTGTTTCTAAACAGGGCGTATACAAGAAAATCGACTTTATATCTAAATATAAGATTATGGAATTCTTCCAAATGCACTGCCGTTATGGCTTTATGTCAACTTTAGTAAGATAAAGAAGGTTAATTAACTTAAATATGTGAAGCTAATAATTTGGAGCAACTCAATATCGATTGATAAATAAACGTATACGAGAAAATTGACTTTATACCTAAATATAAGATAATGGAATTCTTCCAAATGCACTGCCGTTATGGCTTTATGTCAACTTTAGTAAGATGAAGAAATTTAATTAACTTAAATATGTGAAGTTAATGATTTGAAGCAACTGAATATCGATTGATAAATATGTGTACACAAGAAAATCGATTTTATAACTAAATATAAGTAAATGGAATTCTTCCAAATGCAGTGTCGTTATGGCTTTATGTCAACTTTAGTAAGATTAAGAAGGTTAATTAACTTAAATATCTGAAGTTAATGATGTGAAGCACCTCAATATCGATGCGTATACACAAAAATCGATATTATAACTTAATATAAGCTAATGTAATTCTTCCAAATGCACTGCCGTTATGGCTTTATGTCAACTTTAGTAAGATGAAGAAGGTTAATAAACTTAAATATGTGAAGTTAATGATTTGAAGCACCTCAATATCGATTGATAAATATGTGTATACAAGAAAATCGATTTTATAACAAAATATAGGATAATGGAATTCTTCCAAATGCACTGCCGTTATGGCTTTATGACAACTTTAGTAAGATGAAGAAGGTTAATTAACTTAAATATGTGAAGTTAATGATTTGAAGCAACTCAATATCGATTGGTAAATGTGCATTTACAAGAAAATTGATTTTATATCTATATAAAAGATTATGGAATTCTTCCAAATGCGCTGCCGTTATGGCTTTATGTCAACTTTAGTAAGATGAAGAAGGTTAATTAACATAAATATGTGAAGCTAATGATTTGAATCAACTCAATATCGATCAATAAATGTGCGTATACAAGAAAATCGACTTTATACCTAAATATAAGATTATGGAATTCTTCCAAATGCACTGCCGTTATGGCTTTATGTCAACTTTAGTAAGTTGAAGGAGGCTAATTAACTTAAATATGTGAAATTAATGATTTGAAGCAACTCAATATAGATGGCTAAATGTGTATATACAATAAAATCAATTTAGTACCTAAATAAAAGTTAATGGAATTCTTCTAAATGCACTGCCGTTATGGCTTTATGTCAACTTTAGTAAGATGAAGAAGGTTAACTAACTTAAATATGTGAAGTTAATGATTTGAAGCAACTCAATATCGTTTGATAAATGTGCATATACAAGAAAATCGATTTTATACCTAAATATAAGATAATGGAATTCTCCCAAATGCACTGCCGTTATGGCTTTATGTCAGCTTTGGTAAGATGAAAAAGGTTAATTAACTTAAATATGTGAAGTTAAAGATTTGAAGCAACTCAATATCGATTGATAAATGTGCGTATACAAGAAAATCGACTTTATAGCTAAATATGAGATTATGGAATTCTTCCAAATGCACTGCCGTTATGGCTTTATGTCCACTTTTGTAAGCTGAAGAAGATTAATTAACTTAAATATGTGAAGTTAATGATTTGAAGCAACTCAATATCGATTAATAAATATGTGTATACAAGAAAATCGATTTTATAACTAAATATAAGATAATGGAATTCTTCCAAATGCACTGCCGTTATGGCTTTATGTCAACTTTAGTAAGATGAAGAAGGTTAACTAACGTAAATATGTGAAGTTAATGATTTGAAGCAACTCAATATCGTTTGATAAATGTGCATATACAAGAAAATCGATTTTATACCTAAATATAAGATAATGGAATTCTTCCAAATGCACTGCCGTTATGGCTTTATGTCAACTTTAGTAAGATGAAGAAGGTTAACTAACTTAAATATGTGAAGTTAATGATTTGAAGCAACTCAATATCGATTGATAAATGTGCGTATACAAGAAAATCGACTTTATAGCTAAATATGAGATTATGGAATTCTTCCAAATGCACTGCCGTTATGGCTTTATGTCCACTTTTGTAAGCTGAAGAAGATTAATTAACTTAAATGTGTGAAGTTAATGATTTGAAGCAACTCAATATCGATTGATAAATATGTGTACACAAGAAAATCGATTTTATAACTAAATATAAATTAATGGAATTCTTCCAAATGCACTGCCGTTATGGCTTTATGTCAACTTTAGTAAGATGAAGAAGGTTAATCAACTTAAATCTGTGAAGTTAATGATTTGAGGCAACTCTATATCGATTGGTAAATGTACATATACAAGAAAATTGATTTTATACCTAAATATAAGTAAATGGAGTTCTTCCAAATGCACTGCCGTTATGGCTTTATATCCACTTTAGTAAGCTGGAGAAGATTAATTAACTTAAATATGTGAAGGTAATGATTTGAAGCAACTCAATATCGATTGATAAATATGTGTATACAAGAAAATCGATTTTATAACTAAATATAAGATAATGGAATTCTTGCAAAAGCACTGCCGCTTTGGCTTTATGTCAACTTTAGTAAGATGAAGAAGGTTAATTAACTTAAATATGTGACCTTAATGATTTGAAGCAAATCAGTATCGATTGATTAATCTGCGTATACCAGAAAATCAACTTTTTACCTAAATATAAGATAATGGAATTCTTCCAAATGCACTGCCGTTATGGCTTTATGTCAACTTTAGTAAGATGAAGAAGGTTAATTAACTTAAATATGTGAAATTAATGATTTGAAGCAACTCAATATAGATGGCTAAATGTGTATATACAAGAAAATCGATTTTTTAACTAACTATAAGATAATGGGATTCTTCCAAATGCACTGCCGTTATGGCTTTATGTCAGCTTTAGAAAGATGAAGAAGGTTAATTAACTTAAATATGTGAAGTTAATGATTTGAAGCAACTCAATATCGATTGATAAATGTGCGTATACAAGAAAATCGACTTTATAGCTAAATATGAGATTATGGAATTCTTCCAAATGCACTGCCGTTATGACTTTATGTCAACTTTAGTAAGATGAAGAAGGTTAATTAACTTAAATATGTGAAATTAATGATTTGAAGCAACTCAATATAGATGGCTAAATGTGTATATACAAGAAAATCGATTTTTTAACTAACTATAAGATAATGGGATTCTTCCAAATGCACTGCCGTTATGGCTTTATGTCAGCTTTAGTAAGATGAAGAAGGTTAATTAACTTAAATATGTGAAATTAATGATTTGAAGCAACTCAAGATAGATGGCTAAATGTGTATATACAAGAAAATCGATCTTTTAACAAACTATAAGATAATGGAATTCTTCCAAATGCACTGGCGTTATGGCTTTATGTCAACTTTAGTAAGATGAAGAAGGTTAATTAACTTAAATATGTGAAATTAATGATTTGAAGCAACTCAATATATGTAGATGGCTAAATGTGTATATACACGAAAATCGATTTAATACCTAAATATAAGTTAATGGAATTCTTCCAAATGCCATGCCGTTATGGCTTTATGTCAACTTTAGTAAGATGAAGAAGGTTAACTTACTTAAATATGTGAAGTTAATGATTTGAAGCAACTCAATATCGTTTGATAAATGTGCATATACATGAAAATCGATTTTATAACTAAATATAAGATTATGGAGTTCTTCCAAATACACTACCGTTATGGCTTTTTGTCAACTTTAGTAAGATGAAGAAGGTTAATTTACTTAAATATGTGAAGCTAATTATTTGAAGCAACTCAATATCGATTGATAAATGTGTGTATACAAGAAAATCGACTTTATACCTAAATATAAGATAATGGAGTTCTTCCAAATGCACTGCCGTTTTGGCTTTATGTCAACTTTAGTAAGATAAAGAAGGTTAATTAACTTAAATATGTGAAGTTAATGATTTGATGCAACTCAATATCGATGGATAAATGTGTATATATAATAAAATCGATTTTATACCTAAATATAAGGTAATGGAAGTGTTCCAAGTGCACTGCCGTTATGTCAACTTTAGTAAGGTGAAGAAGGTTAATTAACTAAAATATGTGAAGTTAATGATTTGAAGCAACTCAATATCGATGGATAAATGTGCATATACAAGAAAATTGATTTTATACCCAAATATAAGGTAATGGAATTCTTGCAAATGCACTGCCGTTATGCTTTATGTCAGCTTTAGTAAGACGCAGAAGGTTAATTAACTTAAATATGTGAAGTTAATGATTTGAAGAAACTCAGTATCGATTGATAAATGTGCGTATGCAAGAAAATCGGCTTTATACCTAAATATAAGATTATGTAATTCTTCCAAATGCACTGCTGTTATGGCTTTATGTCAACTTTAGTAAGATGAAGAAGGTTAATTAACTTAAATATGTGAAGCTAATGATTTGAAGCAACTCAATATCGATTGATGAATGTGCATATGCAAGAAAATCGATTTTATAACTATATATAAGATAATGGAATTCTTCCAACTGCACTGCCGTTATGCTTTCTGTCAACTTTAGTGAGATGACGAAGGTTAATTAACTTAAATATGTGAATTTAATGATTTGAAGCAACTCAATTTCGATTGTTAAATACTATAAATCCACAAGAAAATCAATTTTATACCTAAACTAGCTGACCCCTTAGCCGTTGTCGTGCGTGAAATTACATATGTGTTTTGAAATGAAGAGAAAGTTAAATTTATCATTTCTTTTTTTTTCAATGTAACACAGCTTGAGAAACAACATTTTTTGGTTTATGTTCCGGTGCGTAAATGTACAGAGAAGATAGTTTTCCAACTCGTGAGCACGCCACGTATTTTTGGCCGTGCAAAAAACATAGCAGTTCCAAATTTATGCCATACATTTCTAGCGACTATCCTTGTGTAATGATGATTGTCATCTCAAATGCTATTTTTACTGGAAACTGAGTCCGTTTCAGCTAAAATGGCAAATCAATAGAACTCAAAGGAGCTCGTAGAATCAAGCATTCTGCCCCTTCGATAGGTGCATCACAATCAGTCGGGTTCCATTACACAGTTTCGGCGCATGAAGATTGCGAAACATAGTAATGACAGACCCAACTTTGAGACGCAAATAATGCGGTGGCATACCAATCCTCTCCAAAGAATTTAAAAATTCCACTGGATAATTCACGGCGTCGTCTTTTGAATTTTCCAGTTTAAGTCAACAACATCGGTACTTTTGGCAGCTAACATTGCGCGTACACTTAAGTTACGACAATTTGGCCAATATTCGGATACACATTCGTGATGAGTTTATCTTTCGTGAATCGATAAACGGCAGATAGAAAATTATATCAAACCATCGAAAGTATCAACCGAAATTGATCTCTTTCCAATTTTTAGTTTCGGCAATGTCATGTTTGTTCGTATCCCATAATAGACGCGGATTTGTAGCTGATATTTCGAAATGATTATCGCGAAAGCGTGCGAACATCATTTGCATTCCAGTGATTATCATTTTCCAGCAATTGTAATTGCTGGCTTGCTTTTCAAAAAGTTGCATACACCATATCATTCACAGTACGCACTGACTCAAATGAAGTGGAATCACGTACATTAATCAATAGCAGCCGAAGGTAGAAACAATCGTCATTTTTCGGGTGGATTGTGTAAATTCGTCCTAATGTATTAGATGATAACATACCTGGATGTTCATCTACTGGTTGGCCTTGCTTTCTGCGTAAGTATTTCTTCGAAGATGCTTTCCATGTACAATATCAAGATATTTCCGAATAGAGCAATGTTCTCGCAAACGGATCACTGACGAAAGTTGAGCAAAAACTCGTCAATGTTAATTTTGTTGCTGGCGGTGTTTCCACCAGCTGTATTGTATTCTCTGGGTTGAAATACACTATTTGGCCACTCTCCAAATTAACTGCTAGATGCACAACAGTCGGAAAACATTCATGAATTGCAAAAGTAAATACAAAGCGCTTTAGTGCAGTTCACGTATCGACCGTATCGTCCAAGACTAATAACCGCCATGTTGCTTCCCTTGGTGACGTACTTACAAACGTAATCTATCGATTATACCAAACTGCAATACTCAACATTGATATGTGTTTTGAATGTGAATTAGACAATGATGGTGAATATAATACAATCCATGTGTTGTCAACTTCGATATTCACGCCTCTAACTCACGCCATTGTCGTCTGGTGAGCGACGCCGATACAGTGGATATCCATCATTTCCAAAAGAAAAGCACGTGGATACTGTTTCGTGCATTTGCACACAAATCGAAGTGGGATTGTGGTGTCCGCAAGTTCCATGAACCTTATTGGTTTTCATCACTTGTATAATACTGGATCTTCTTTCTTTACATCAGGAATTTCTGCATAATACCGCATGTATGGCATCGCATTCTGGGAGTACTCGTACATGTGCCTTGGGCTGCTAATGTAATGCCAAAAAGAACGCCGACCGATATTAGCACGACCTCTTCTTGGCATCGTAACAAATTTCAATCTGTAATTGATCACTTTGTTTGCAACACACATAACATTTTCAATGAATAATTTTCAAAAATTTTTGAAGCAAACCCCAAATTTGAACGATTTAAATAATTGAAAAACAAAACAAAAAAATTGGATGAAAAAATTTGTATGGAAAAAATTAACTTTTTGGAATTTTTCAATTTTCCGACTTTTCCTCATGAAAGACATACAGGTTTTTTATTTCTAAACCTTCCCCGATTCACACAGAACATTCTCTTGAAAATTTCATCAATATTGGTTCAGCCGTTCTCTTAGCATTACTAAAAAACAAACATTCATTCGTTTGTATGAGAAAAATAAAAGGGCTGTTTTCAGGGGTTTTCCGGCAATTATTCGAATTTTTTTCTCCGCAGAAACTATCTCTGAACCTCAACGAACATTTTAAAGAAAGAATTATCAAATTTGGTTCAGACGTATTAAAGTTATGTGCGTACATACATTTTGGCGATTCATTTTTATTTATATACGAGGGCTGTCCGATAAATAACCGACCTAACCATGATGCACGCGACTTTTTCAAATTTTTATTTTTTATTTTTTTACATAGTCTCCTTGTAACTCCACACACTTCTCCCAGCGATGCTCCCATCTCTGCAACCCTTCCAAATAGTACTTGGCGTCTTTGTCTGCAAAATACGAGTTCACGAAAGAGATTGCCTCCTCATTTGACGAAAATCTCTGGCCGCCGAGCGCAGTTTTAAGTTGAGGAAACAAAAAAAAGTCGCTTGGTGCTAGATCCGGTGAATAAGGTGGATGGTCAAGCAGTTCGAACCGCAATTCGTGGATTTTCGCCATGGCGACTGTTGAGGTGTGAGATGGTGCGTTGTCTTGGTGGAACAAGACTTTCTTTTTTTGCAAATGTGGCCGATTTTTCGAATTTTCTTCCTTTAGCTTGTCCAATAATGATGCGTAGTATGCTCCTGTTATAGTTTTTCCTTTTTCAAGATAGTCGATAAAAATAATTCCATGGCTGTCCCAAAAAACACTCGCCATCACTTTCCCAGCCGAATACACAGCTTTAGGTTTTTTGGGGCTGGTTCCCCCTTTTCAATCTACTGTTTAGATTGGATTTTTGTTTCGGGCGTATAATGATGAATCCAAGTTTCGTCTACAGTTATCAATCGGCGCCAAAACTCGGTCTTATTGCCTCTAAACTGAGCCAACAGAGCTCTGGAAATGTTCATGCGCGCACGTTTGTGGCCTAGCGTAAGCAAACGCGGTACCCAACGCGTGGACAGCTTTCTCATGCCCAAACCTTGGTTTAATATGTGACAAACAGTTTCTTTTGACATCTTCATAATCTCAGCTATTTCCCTAACTTTAATCCGGCGGTCATCTAGAACCAATTGATGAACTTTAGCGATGTTATCGTTAGTGGTTACAGTTTTTGGACGCCCAGGACGTTCATCATCATAAATTCAGCTGCCCAAAATTTTACGGTGGTAAAAGATGGTGCAGAGTCACCATACACAGAGTCCAACTTATCTTTGATTTGTGAAGGCGTATTGCCTTTCAAAAAAAAATTTAATTAGAGCTCGATATTCAATTTTTTCCATTTTGGGGAAATTACCGAAATAGACTCACAAAAACGACTGTCAACAGATAATTGCGCAAGATAAATTTCTGAAATTTTGGCGAGTAGCTATTATAATATGCACAATTGGAAGTAGAAACTTTTTTTTCAGATGTGCCGCTAGCTTCACGTTGAGTTCGGTTATTTATCGGACAGCCCTCGTAGATATAAGATAATGGAGTTCTTCCAAATGCACTGCCGTTATGGCTTTATGTCAACTTTGGTAAGACGAAGCAGGTTAATTAATTTAATTATGTTAAATTAATCATTTGAAGCAACTCAATATCGATAAATAAATGTGTATATACAAGAAAATCGATTTAATACCTAAATATAAGATAATGGAATTCTTCCAAATGCACTGCCGTTATGGCTTTATGTCAAGTTAAGTAGATGAAGAAGGTTAATTAACCAAAATATGTGAAGTTAATGATTTGAAGCAACTCAATATCGATTGATAAATGTGCATATACACAAAAATCGATTTTATACCTAAACTAGCTGGCCCCGCAGCCGTTGTCCTGCGCGAAATTATGTGTTTTGAAATGAAAAGACAAAAATTCATATTTTATTGATATTCATTTATTTGCTATTTGTCTACATTTTTCTTCAGTGTAACGCAGCTTGATAAACAAAATTTTTTGGTTTCTGTTCCGGTGCGTAAATGTACAGAGAAGATGGTTTTCCAACTCTTGAGCACGCCACGTATATCTGGCCGTGTGAAAAACATAGCATTTCCAAATGTATGCCACCCACTATGCGACTATTCTATTGATCGTCATTTTAAATCCAATTTTCACTGGAATTGGCAAATCGTTAGAACTCAAAAGAAATCCGTAGAATCAAGCATTCTGTCCCTTATATTTGATAGGTGCATCACAATCAGATTGCGATGATGCGGTGGCATACCAGGCCTCTCCAAAGAATTTACAAATTCCACTGGTAATTCACGGTGTCGTCTTCATTGTCAGACGATCGATCGATTTGTATGATTGCAAGTCTCCTGGAATTTGACTTTGAATTTTCCAGTTTAAGTCAACAACATGGGTATTTGTGGCAGCTAAGATTGCTCGTACACTCAAGGAATCGTACTTACGACAGTTTGGCCAATGTTCGTATAAACATTCGTGATGAGTCCATCTTTCGTGAATTGATAAACGGCATATGGGATTGATATCAGACCATGGGAAGTATCAATCAGTATTGACCCGTTTCCAATTCTTAGCGTATGCAATGTAAAATGTCTTCGGCAATGTAATTTTTGGTCGTATCCCATAACGCCGATTTGAAGGCTGATCATCGCGAAATATGTGTGAACTTCAGTGGCATTCGTTTTTCGGGTGGATTGTGTAAGTTCATTCTAATGCATTAGTTGAGAACACACCTGGATGTCCATCTACTGGATGACCCTGCTTTCTGCGTAACAATTTCTTCGATGATGCATCCCATGTATAATATCAACGTATTTCGAATAGACCAATGTTCTCGCAAACGGATCACTGACGGGAGTTGAGAAAAAACTCGCTAATGTTAATTCTGTTGCTGGTGGTGTTTCTGTTGACTGTACTGTATTCTCTGGGTTGAAATAGACTCTTTGGTCATTCCCCAAATTAACTTCGAGACGCACAACAGTCGGAAAACGTTCATGAATTTCAAAAGAAATATCCTACAAAGCCTTTCATTTCAGTTCACGTATCGACCGTGTCGTTTAAAACCAATAACCGCCATGTTGCTTCCTATGGTGACGTATTTACAAACGCATTTTATCGATTACACCAAACTACAATACGCAACATTCACATGACTTTTGAATGTGAATTAGACAATAGTGGCGAATATGGTACGACCCATGTGTTGTCAACTTTGATGTGTTGTTAACTTCGATATTTACGTCGATAGAGTGGATATCCATCATTTCCAGCTTGTGTTTCAGAAAAGCACATGGATAATGTTTCGCGCATTTATTGTCAGGCATACAAACCGAAGTGTGATTGTAGTGTCCGCAAGGTCCATGAACCATGTTGGTTTCCATCACTTCATATAATACTGGATCTTTCTCTGCATCATTAATTTCCGCAGAAATGAGTTCCTCAATTTGATCTGGTGTGACAACCATCCACCATCCAAAGAAGAATATGTACGTGCGACAAACCTCTCTTTTGCCACTCAACAAAGTACATTTAGCATCTAACAGTACCACATATACCTACCCTACTCCAAGATAAACTCCATGAAACATCGCAACTGTTGTTTGAAAAGTCGTGCTGTGACATCGTGACGATCGCTTGCTTATTGACCGCGATCCATAATTCCGCACGTATGTCACCGCATCCTGGGAGTACTTCTTGCCTTGCCTTGCCTTTGGCTGCCATACTTTGATGGACCGATATTAGGGCGACCTCTTCGTGGCTTCGTAACAAATTTCAATCTGCAATTGACCTCTTTGTGTGAAACGCACGTAAAGTTTTCACTGAATAATTTTTCTTTTGAATAGCCGGAATAAAAAAGCAAGCGACCGAAATTGAACTATTCAAATAATTTACAAATCAAAATATTGAAAAACAAAACAAACAAAAATTGAAAAAAAATGTTTATGGAAAAAAGATACTTTTTGGAATTATCCTAAAAAAAAAAGTATTCTCCTTGTTTGGGCGGAGACCTATCCGAATTGGTGGTAATCACCGAAATCAGTCCAGGCGTTCTCTAGTTATAAGCGTAGTAACTTACATCACTTTCTTTTATAGATATTAAGCGATGTGATAAAAACTTGATCCACAGATGTCGCCTTTTTCTTTGGCATCGTTTTGTTTAATACACGTTTACGCCAATTTAAGGTTTGAATATTGGATACTGCGATGGTAGCGCCATCTATCGGTCAAACATTCCAAATTTAAAAATTGATTAAAAATGAAAAAATAATTTAAAAAACATTTTCCAGTGGACCAAATTGTAAATATAAACCATTCCCGAATCTCCTTGAACGTACACACAAAATTTCATCAAAATCGGTCCATTCGTTTAGGAGCAATTCCAAGGCAAACACACGGTCAGAAGATTTATATATATAAAGATATAAGATAATGGAATTCTTCCAAATGCACTGCCGTTATGGCCTCAGTAAGATGAAGAAGGTTAATTGAATTAAATATGTTAAATTAATGATTATAAGCAACTCAATATCGATTGCTAAATGTGTATAAACAAGAATATCGACATTATATCTAAACATGAGTTTGTGGAATTCTTCCAAATGCACTGCCGTTATCGTTTAATGTCAACTTCAGTAGGATGAAGAAAGCTAATTAACTTAAATATGTGAAGTCAATTATTTGAAGTTAATATCGATTGCTAAATGTTGATATACAAGAAAATCGACTTTATACCTAAATATGAGATTGCGCAGTTCTTCCAAATGCGCTGCCGTTATGGCTTTATGTCAACTTTAGTACGATGAAGAAGGTTAATTAACTTAAATATCTAAAGTTAATGATTTGAGGCAACTCTATATCGATTGCTAAATGGAGTTTTTCCAAATGCACTGCCGTTATGGCATTATGTCAACATCCGTAAGATGAAAAAGGTTAATTAACTTAAATACGTTAAACTAAAAATTTGAAGCAACTCAATATCGATTGCTAAATGTGTATATACATGAAAATCTACATTGTACCTGAATATAAGTTTGTGGAATTCTTCCAAATGCACTGCCGTTATGGCTTTATGTCATTTTCCGTTCCATGAAGAAAGTAAGTTAACTAAAATTTTATAAGTTTGTGATTTAAGCAACTCAATATCTATTGCTAAATGTATATATACAAGGAAATCTACTTTATACCCAAATATATGATTGCAGAATTCTTCCAAATGCACTGCTGTTATGGCTTTATTTCAACTTCAGTAAGATGAGGAAGATTAATTGACTTAAATATTTTAAACTCATGATTCAAATCAAACAGATATCAATTGTTAAATGTGTATATACAAGAAAATGTACTTTATACCTAAATTTAAGTTTGTGGAATTCTTCCAAATGCACTGCCGTTATGGCTTTATGTAAACTTCAGTAATATGAAGAAGGTTAATTAACTTAGATATTTTAAGTTAATGATTTGAAGCAACTCAGTATCGATTGCTAAATGTGTATATACAAGAAAATGTATATTAAACCTGAATATAGGTTTGTGGAATTCTTCCGAACGCACTGCCGTTATGGCTTTATGTCATTTTCAGTTCCATGAAAAAAGTTAATTAACTTAAATATTATAAGTTAGTGATTTAAGCAAAAGTTTGTGGAATTCTTGCAAATGATCTGGCGTTATGGCTTTATGTCAACTTCATTACGATGAAAGAGGTTAATTGTGAAATTAATTACTTGAAGCAACTCAGTATCGATTGGTAAATGTGTATATACAAGAAAATCTACTTTATACCTTATCATAAGTTGCGAATTTCTTCCAACTGTACTGCCGTTATGGCCTTATCTCAACTTCAGTAAGATGAAGAAGGTTAATTGAATTAAATATGTTAAACTAATGATTTGAAGCAACTTAATATCGATTGATAAATGTGTATATACAAGAATATCGACTTTATATCTAAATATGAGATTGTGGAATTCTTCCAAATGCACTGCCATTATCGCTTTATATCAACTTCAGTTCGATGAAGAAATTTAATTAACTTAAATATGTAAAGTTAATGATTTGAAGCAACTCTATATCGATTGCTAATTGTGCATATACGAGTAGAAGAAACTCAACTTTATACCTAACTATAAGTTTGTGGAGTTTTTCCAAATGCACTACTGTTATGGTATTGATTGAAAGTTGGGGAATGCACTGCGACCTTTGGTCTATTGTGCCCTCTCCTGACTCACATTGACTCACACAGCCCCAGCGTATGAATGAAATCCAACGGCTTGCTTGGTGCTAGTGAGGCAATGTGATCCCTATCCGGTAATTTCGAGCCAAGAGCCTTCGCCTGCGGCTCCAGACTGCTGTGAAGTCGATCAGCAGGTGCTCCGGGGTTTCAGGCTCCCTCCCGCTCCCGCTAAGTGCGTGGGCCCACAATCCCTGCGCCGATTCCCTCCGACATTTTCGAGCCGTCGGTTCACCACCTTAGCGTGCTATTCCTCAGCATCAGTTCGAGGTTGGAATCATCCCATTCGCCCTTGCTGCCAAGGGTGACCTTAAATCTTTTCCTGAAGTTAACCGTTTTTGTAGTGTTGTCCTTCGGGAGGAGGGCCAATGGCAACCGGCCACCTATCTTCTCCATCCTCCGGGACGAGACTACCTTGCCAATTCCACACCCCTTCGCCGTTATTTGCAGAAGTGTGTTCTCGGCTACCTCACCGATAACCAAATGAAGCGGTGTCAGTTCAAGCAAAGCCTCCAGTGCCGCCGTTGGACAGGTTCGCATTGCACCCGTCATGCAGACACAGGCTAGACGCTGTAGCTTCAATAGTTTTGTCTTTACCGAAGTTTGAGACGCTACTGAGGCCCATGCCACCGCATGTGATTATCATGGTGTACAACCATCTAGCGATCCTTGGCTTGCAGTTCCAGGACTTTCCCGCCAGTCGATTGCACACCATTAAAGCTTTTGTCGCTTTGACCACGGTCAGGTTTACATGCTGTTTCCATCGCAGAGTGGAGTCAAGCATCAAACCCAGGTATTTGACACTGTTGGTCATCTCTATCTCACTTCCCCCAAGTGAGAGATTCCTAAGGCCGGGTAGGGACCTGCGTCTCGTAAACGGGACTACGGTCGTCTTGGAGGGGTTGATATTCAGTTCAACCCCCCTACACCACCCCTTCGCTAGACTTAAACCTCTCTGGATCAAATCACAGAGAGTGTCTTCATATTTGCCTTTCGCCATTATTACAATGTCGTCCGCATACCCCTGGCAGCAGATCCCATTGTCCGTTAGCAGTGCTAACAGGTCGTCCACAACTAGGCTCCATAATAGGGGGGATAACACACCTCCCTGTGGGCAGCTTCTAGTTGTGCCGAGACGGATCCTTTTATCGCCAACTGTGGTCTCAGCAACCCGGGTGCGCAGTACGGCTTCTATCCATCTGCGCACCGATGCTGCCACATTTCTTTTCTCCAGGGTCCTGGCTTCACTCTTGTGAGACATATTGTCAAAGGCACCTTCGATATCGATGTACGATACGAATGACGGGCAAAAGAAGTATGTGGTAACGGGCGGAGTTCCGCAAGGTTTTATGCTTGGCCCATTGTTGAGGAACGTACTGTATGACGGGGTGTTGCGTCTCCCACTCCCGAAACAGGTGCAGATCATCGGGTATGCGGATGATATTGCCATTACCGTAGTGGCAAAAGAACTTGGCCAACTTGAAATCCTCTGCAATCATGCGGCGATGGCGATTAAAGACTGGCTCACGGCAACAAACCTCCAACTCGCTGGACAAAAAACCGAAGCTGTGCTGATCACAAGTAGAAAAAAACCCGAAGACATCAAACTAAACATAGACGGTCATAGTATCATGACACAGAAGTCGCTGAAGTATCTAGGAGTACTGATAGACAATAGACTCAACTACAAGACGCACATTGAAAAGGCATGTGAGAAAGCAGCACGTGCCACCGCCGCACTAGCGAGAATAATGGCCAACATTGGTGGGCCAAGCCAAAATAGGCGTGCGCTATGGGCCAAAGTGAGCCAATCGATTCTGATGTACGCGGCGCCCATATGGGGACCAGCATTACAGCAAAAAACGTATGCTAAGAAAGCGAAGGTAGCAATGCGGCTTAGTGCCATTAGGGTGACATGTGCATTTCGTACGGTATCCTACGAAGCGGTTTGAATATTAGCGGGCATCATGCCACCAGAGTTAATGGCCATGGAACTCAAACGAGTATACGAAAGATCTACGAGACTTGGCAGACGACTAACGGGTGAAGAACGGAAGGATGAGAGGCAAACAAGCCTCAATGAGTGGCAAAAACGATGGGATTCAGCTACGACGGGCAGATGGACACATACGCTAATTAGAAAGGTACAAGAATGGATAGAAAGGAAACACGGAGAAAGAGATTTCTACCTGACGCAGTTTTTGACGGAACACGGGTGTTTTAGAGAATATCTCTATAAATATGGACATGACGACGGGACGAATTGTTCCTTCTGTGACAGCAGCGGTGAAAATGCGCTACACATCTTCTTTTTCTGCCGACGGTATGAAAAGGAGAGAGCTGATTTAGAGAAACTGACAACGGAACGAGTGACACCGGATAACTTAGTGCGATTTATGATAGATTCGAAACAAGTGTGGGAGAGTATGAGAGAATAGTGTGCTATAGTTCTGAAAGAGCTAATAAGGAATGAGTGGCAACGCAGTGAAATTAGAAGGAGGATGGATGAGGAGTAGGCCGGAATGGCGTGAATGATGAGCCGAATGGCTAAGCTTGGCCTCACGATGTAATGCTTAACGGCAGTTCCGTGGGGCAATAAACAAGCAAAGACAATGGAGTTAAGGGTTTAGTACGTAGGCGTACTGGTCTCGGTTTAAGTGACCAATACGAATCGTGCATACCGTCCGGAAAAATGACGGTATCTTTCGAAGATTGCCCCTCCAAAATCCCCAAAAAACAAAAAAAAAAAAAAAAAAAAAAACAACTTTCGATATCTAAGAACGCGCAAAGCATCACTTCCCCATGCTCCAGTGAACTCTCTATCTCAGAGTTCAGCTGGTACACGGCAGTGCTCGTTGATCTGCCCGCTCTGTAGGCATGTTGAGCCGCATGCAGCGGTGCTCTCTTCAGCGCCTTCGTCCTTATTTCCTGGTCCACGATCTTCTCCATGGTTTTTAGTAGGAAAGATGTTAGGCTGATTGGCCTGAAAGATTTCGCCAATGAGTAGTCTTTCCTACCTTCCTTGGGTTTGAGGATCACCTTCGCTGTCCTCCACATCTCGGGGATATACGCCATTGCGAGGCTCTCTCTCAGCAGCCGTATCAGGTGGGGCAATAAAAATTGCTCCCATTGTTGTAACAGCGCCGAAAAGATGCCATCCACCCCCGGAGACTTGAATCTCTCAAACGAAGCCATTGCCCACTTGATGGAGCCCGCCGTAAACAGCTGTTTGGCGATACTCCAATCCTCGCGGGATGGCCTGTGTTCGATCATGGGAGGACAATGGTCTTCCCGAACTGGCTCTGTCCTCTGCGCTGGTCGTTAAAGCCCGTCGTTCCTTTTAATTGCTATGACTGCATCGTTTGTACCCCTCGCCAGAGCCTTGTGCAGCCTGGCTGCTTCTGGCGTAGTGGCGACATTCTCGCAGAACCTCCTGAAGCTGGTCTGATCTCCTTATTGTATAAAGTGAGATAGCTCCTATATTCAGCCCAGACCCCCGTACGTTTCGCCTTATTGAACAGGCTGCGTACTTTTTTCCGGAGGTCTGCTAGTTTCCTGGACCACCAGGGGCAGTTACGTTACCTTACCTCCGTGGAGACCCTCCATCTCGAGACTATTTCTCTTGCAGGCTCATTGCTCAGGGTGATGTCCAGCACCTCCCTACTATTTATAGTTATGAATGTGGGCTCACACCCGATATTCTCTATCACTAAGTTACTACCTACTATGTATTCTAAAAGAGACTCACCTCTTGCGTTGCAGTCGGTGCTGCCCCATTCCGGATGGTGGGCGTTTGCATCACAGCCTATAATCAAGGGAAGCCCATGTCTGCTGCAGTGTTCCACAAGCCTTTCCACCACCTCCGGGGGTGCTGTGGATTCTTCCCCTGGGAAGTAGGCTGAAGCCAGGACGAAGTCTTTGCCGCCGCGTGATGCAGGTTCACCTGGGCAATCTCCGTATGGACGGCCATTATGGTAACGGTTCGACGAAGGGCAGTTCTTCTTCCCCGCCGTCCATCGCGCCACCATTCAATGGGTCACCTAACCCGTCTAGGAGTTCCTGTGTGGAGGGCAGCTCTGCTCCCTGACCGCAGTGGCCGTCAACGAGGACGTCGGTGGTCGTCGTCGGCACTGCCTTCACAGTTCCGCTTCCGCAGGGCTGATCCACCACCTCGTCCACCTGCATCGCCACTGACACAGCTTGTTCTTCGATGCCCCCGCCTTCCTGATCCGCAGGCATTGCTGCTCCCTTGCTCCCAGTGGCTGCGGGACTGTGGGGCCGCATAACCACCGTGTTGAACCTGTAATACAGGTGGAAGCTCGCTGCCCGGACGTACTTGTACGATTTGTCGTCGATGTGCAAGTACAACCTCCATCCCTTCATGCCACCTAGTTCCTCCATCCTGCTGCTCGCGACGCGCCAGGCAGAGATGCTGAGGCCCAACTTCTGATTTTTCACCAGTCCTAGGGCGTACTCATGGGGTCTGTCCTCGCATCGGGGGAGGAACATTGTCATGTTATGCATAACAGGCAAATCTTCCGCCCTCCTCGCGCATAGGGCAGGACCCTTCCAGCCTCCCAGCTTTGGGGCAAACTCCTGCAGCCAGTTGGCAGACCTTTCGTCCTTGCACTCCACCTGCAGCATACCTCCCTAAACTCTTCCCCCAAGAAGGACGCCGCGAAGTTCTCTCCTCTGAAAACCTCGTCCATGAGGTGGTTCTGGAGCACGGTAAGCTCCTACGGCTTCAGCGCCTCCGCCGGGTAGTTCTGAGGCAGTACAGCCCTGCGAATGCTTTTAACGGCGTCCGCATACCTGCGCCGCCCCTCATCCACCCGGTGAGGAGCCGGATTGTTGATAACCGGTTGCCTTGGTATTGTTGCCCCTCAACCTTTTGGAGCTGGGGGGCTCCTGCGGCGTGATCTGGCCGCTTCTCCGCTTTGCTGTTTGGGCATATGTTTCCTGGGGCATTGCCCTACCATCACCACGCCATGCGGTCAATGTGACACTGACCGGACGGTTACTGGTACCGCTGCCTTGCGCACGAGCTGACCCGGTGTTTTCACGCTCCTTTGCTGGGGGTGCGTTACTCCCTTTGCTTCTGCTTCTGGCCATTGCCTCCGCCACTTCAGGAGTCTTCCCCTCTCGCAGGTACCGCAGGTACCACCTTATTATGGCGCCGCTCATTCCCTTCCTCTTTGGGTCATCACACACTCCGGGTTTGCCAGCTTCTGGAAGAGGGAGTTGCCCACCTCTTCTGCGCCTCCTTCTTCTTCTGCGCGCACCGTCAGGCTCTGCCCGATGTGACTCACCCGAGTCCGACCCGCTCCGCCTTGCGGCGGGGGTCTTGGCGGAGCTTGTGGCTGCTACAGCGGCCCTGGTAGTGAACGAGGGCAAGACGAAATATCTCCTGTCATCAAACAAACAATCGTCGCACTCGCGACTTGGCTCTCACGTCACTGTTGACAACGCCCGGGGTGTTTTACGTGGGTACCTGCTGACGACAACCTTACTCCACGGCGCTCAAAAGCACAGCGGATCAAATCAATGCGTTGATCAGCGCCCTGAGAATGCTAAGCATTTTCAGTACCAATTGGCAGTGTGAAATGGACACTAACCACCTTGGTCAGGTTCGAGGCCCATCTAAAACCTCTGCCGGGCTTTGGGTCCGGCACCCGGTTGCAATGCAACTCCACATTCAACTGACAAAGTCAGTTCTTCCCGCGATTTGGGTTTCAACCACAACCACCACGATACTCCCCGAGGGGCCAGTCCGCATGAGCAGGTTGGAGTTACCTCCAAGGGCTCCTGCTCCCCGTGGTACCAGAATTAAGTCTCCGGTCAGACTTCGTAGCCGAAACTACTACCAGATGAGCTTCCATACTGCTCTGGACTGGTGGCCAGGGGTTGGACCCCATACATACATCACTTACACACACCAATCATATGAAAAACTAAAACCCTAATTTCCAGCTAACCGCCTTCGCCGCTTAAATAATTCACGCGCAAACAACCCTAACTGTTCGGTATTCCGACTAGTGGAGATCACACCACCAACATCTAACCGTCCATCTGTCCAGCTAATCCCCATAACACCCAGATCCCTAATGTCCGAGTACATCGGGCACTCCGCAATTAAATGGGACCAGTTTTCTGAAGCTGCCCCACAAAAACACCCCGACGTATCCGATAGGTGCCTCTGATGCAAAAATGCATTCAGAGGCCCATGCCCCGTAAGCAGAAAACCCAGACTCAGGACTATTGTCCCAACGTTCTTGCCACCTACACTTAACCCTATCTTCTAGAAGCCTCTTGCTCCTTAGATATCCCTCCCTCTCCACATCATCGTCGGAAATCCAATCGTTCCGCAGCAATGACACACTCAAACCCCTTCTTAACCTGAATGCAACAGCACGCTGTATGACAACCAGGTCAAGAGGGGGTGCACCTAATAACACCTGCATCGCATCCGTTGAGACGGTGCGACATACAGGCAAGCAAGCAAGCATCATACAACGCTATATTGAGAGGAGTTTTTGAGACCCCAAGACCGTCGTGGCTGCCTCCAACCATACAGGGGCTCCATATGTGGCACAGGCCACAAACAAGCCACGATATATGGTGCGGACAGCACGACGTCCGAGACCCCAATCGCCCCTCAAAATACGTCGTATTTTGCCTACGGTTGCCTGCAGTCGCTCCTTCACCTTCGCAAAGTGTGGAGTAAAACACATCCTTTCACTTATGGTCAGCCCCAGATACTTGACTTGCGTCACATATCTGATGCTGACCCCGTTCACACGGACAATCGGTGGACGAAACGGCGACAATCTACCTTTCAGCAGCATTGCCATCGTTTTGTCCATCGATATGTCAACCCCCACACCTAAACCCCAAGAATTAACGATCTCAAGGAGATCTCCTCCCGCCCGTTCTAAATCCAACCTCGAGCGACTTTCAACCATAAGAAGAAGGTCGTCCGCATACGCGCAATATTTACAGAGTGGCTCGAGCTGTCCAAGCAGAGTGTCCATCATAAGGTTCCAAATATATGGACCACAGATGGAACCCTGTGGGCAGCCTCGAACAACTCCAGTCTCCACACTCCCATTCATGCCGACAAGAGAGGCCTTTCTGTCCGAAAAATAACTCCGCCAAAGAGTAATTTCCGGACAGCCAAGCTCCTCCAGCCGTTGCAACACTCGATCTCAGCTCAGGTAGTCAAATGCCCCCTTGAAGTTAACAAATATGCCAAGGACATACTTGTCTCCCTAACAACATTCTGCACAAAAAACCACGCGTCCTCTATACTGCGTCCTTTCCTGAACCCAAACTGCCTATCCGACCACATACCCCGCGTTAGCTCCTGAAGCCGTTCCACCATGACTCTTTCCAGCACTTTTCCAAGTACTGGAAGGAGACTGATGCCCCGATAAGATCGAGGATCGCTTCTGACCTTATCAGGGGACTTCAGGAGAGGAACAACCCTAGCGCTTTTCCACTCGCGTGGAAAGCATCCCTCCCAGACGCACTTATTATAAATGGCCTCCAGGTATTCCGGAATGAACTTCCATAAGCTTTTGCGCATCTCTTCGTTCAAACCATCAAAACCTGGGGACCGTTTAGACCTAACCAGGCCAAAGGCGTGCCCCAACTCCCCATCATCTAATGGAGGAACAGGCACCTCTTGTGCTTGAGGTACCTGCACCTCCGACCTAGGGAAGAACGCACCTAACAGAACCCCCGCACACTCTCTCCACGACTATAACAGAGTGTCACCGACGCGAAGAGAGGTGATATCCTCCCTCCTACGACCCCTGCAGATCCTATAGACCTGACCCCAGGGGTCGTTCCTATCCCCTCTAACAAAACTCCTCCACTCTTCCTCTTTAACTTTAACTAACATCTCTTTATACTCCCTATCCGCACAAATAAGTTCGTACCTAAGCTGGGATAGCCTATCAGAATTGGACCGTCGAGCGCGTTGAAACTTTCGCCTCAATCGCCTGACAGTCCCCTTCTTCAAAGTTAACTCATGCGTCCACCATTTAATTTTACTAATTTTACGACTTTCACACCTCCTAAATATCCTATCATTTACCCCCCAAACTACCCCGTATAGACGAGCAATCTGCTCGTCAACCCCCAACTCCTCAAACTCACTAAGCGGTACATCGGATACCGCTTCCCCGTCACTGTTGACAGTCATAACTTTGAAGTTGTAGATAATTTCGTCTATTTAGGAACCAGCATTAACACCACCAACAATGTCAGCCTGGAAATCCAACGCAGGATTACTCTTGCCAACAGGTGCTACATCGCACTGAGTAGGCAATTGAAAAGTAAAGTCCTCTCTCGACGAACAAAAGCCAAACTCTATAAGTCGCTCATAATTCCCGTCCTGCTATATGGTGCAGAGGCTTGGACGATGACAACAACCGATGAGTTGACGTTGCGAGTTTTCGAGAGATGAGTTATGTGAAAGATTTATGGTCCTTTGCGCGTTGGCCACGACTAGCGCGCTGTTGTTTACTCGGGTATAATCGCGAAAGCGGTGTCTACGCCAGTAAAGAAGAAATGTTTGTGGAATTCTTTCACATGCACTGTCATTATGGCTTTACATCAACCATAGTAGGGTGAAGAAGGTTAATTGACTTAAATATGTTAAATTAATAATTTGAAGCAACTCAATATCGATTGCTAAATGTGTATATACAAGAAAATCGATTTTATACCTAAATATAGGTAGGTAGGTAGGAGCCCTAGCCCTATCGGGCTTAATTAACACTAATGTGCCATTTTGATACACTATTCGTAGAAACCTCCTGTGTCTGCTATTACGTTTCACCTTCTCTATCAAACCATTTTGAGTTTTCGATGAAACTACTTATGTCCGATATGTTTTTGGTGGGAATCCATTCAAGGTTTGGTGCTTGGAGGATTCCGAGAGCTTTCTGTCGGATCTGTGCTAGAGCCGGGCATTCGCAGAGAAACTGGAAGATTGTTTCCTTGTTCCCTGCTACTCCGCAGCCACGGCAGATGTCGTTGTAGGGCATACCCATTTTGGACGCATGTTCCCCAAATGGCCAGTGCCCTGTTGTGGTAGCTGTTATTCTGTAAATACTTTTTCTTGACCTATTTAATAAGTCGTTGGTTCTTTTCCTGTCATATGTTGGCCATAATTGTTTAATTATGACGCATTTTGTAATGTTTTTCCATCTGTTATTTGCAACTTGTTGAAATTGTCTATTGATCTCACCTTTGATCGATCCTAGTGGGCTTGGTATTAGCTCCGCCTCGGATTCGTTGAGGAAAGCTCCTGCCTTTTTCAACCTAAATAACGGGTGATTTTTTTGAGGTTAGGATTTTCATGCATTAGTATTTGACAGATCACGTGGGATTTCAGACATGGTGTCAAAGAGAAAGATGCTCAGTATGCTTTGACATTTCATCATGAATAGACTTACTAACGAGCAACGCTTGCAAATCATTGAATTTTATTACCAAAATCAGTGTTCGGTTCGAAATGTGTTTCGCGCTTTTTTATCGACAAATTTTGTTCAGCGATGAGGCTCATTTCTGGTTGAATGGCTACGTAAATAAGCAAAATTGCCGCATTTGGGGTGAAGAGCAACCAGAAGCCGTTCAAGAACTGCCCATGCATCCCGAAAAATGCACTGTTTGGTGTGGTTTGTACGCTGGTGGAATCATTGGACCGTATTTTTTCAAAGATGCTGTTGGACGCAACGTTACGGTGAATGGCGATCGCTATCGTTCGATGCTAACAAACTTTTTGTTGCCAAAAATGGAAGAACTGAACTTGGTTGACATGTGGTTTCAACAAGATGGCGCTACATGCCACACAGCTCGCGATTCTATGGCCATTTTGAGGGAAAACTTCGGACAACAATTCATCTCAAGAAATGGACCCGTAAGTTGGCCACCAAGATCATGCGATTTAACGCCTTTAGACTATTTTTTGTGGGGCTACGTCAAGTCTAAAGTCTACAGAAATAAGCCAGCAACTATTCCAGCTTTGGAAGACAACATTTCCGAAGAAATTCGGGCTATTCCGGCCGAAATGCTCGAAAAAGTTGCCCAAAATTGGACTTTCCGAATGGACCACCTAAGACGCAGCCGCGGTCAACATTTAAATGAAATTATCTTCAAAAAGTAAATGTCATGAACCAATCTAACGTTTCAAATAAAGAACCGATGAGATTTTGCAAATTTTATGCGTTTTTTTTTTTTTAAAAAGTTATCAAGCTCTTAAAAAATCACCCTTTATAAGATTTTGCAATTCTTCCATGTACACTGCCGTTACGGCTTTATGTCAGCTTCAGTAAGATAAAAAAAGTTAATTAACTTAAATATATAAAGTTAATGATTTGAAAGAACTCAATATCGACTGCTAAATGCGTATATAAAAAAAATCGTTATTGTATCTTAACATGGAATTCTTCCAAATGCACTGCCCTTATGGCTCTAAGTAAACTTCAGTAAGATGAAGAAGGATAATTTACTTAAATATGCAAAGTTAATTTTTTAAAGCAACTCACTATCGATGGCTAAATGAAAATCGACTTTATACCTCAATATAAATTGTGCAATTCTTCCAAATGTACTGCCGTTATGGCTTTATGTCAACCTCAGTAAGAGGAAGAAAGTTAATTAACGTAAATATGTGAAGCTTATGCTTTGAGGCAATTCTATATCGATTGCTGCATATGTATATACAGGAAAATCGACTTTATACCGGAATATAGGATTAAGGAATTCTTCCAAATACACTGCCGTTATGGCTTTATGTCAACTTCAGTAAGATGCAGAAGGCTAATTAGCTTAAATACTCGTATGTTGAATTAATGATTTGAAGCAACTCAATATCGATTGCTAATTGTGGAATTTATGCAAATTTACTGCCAATGTGGCTTTATGTAAACTTCAGTATAATGAAGAAGGCTAATTACCTTAAATACTCGTATGAAAAGTTAATGATTTGAGCTAACCCTATATCGATGGCTAAATATTTATGTACAAGAAAATCGGCTTATACCTAAATATAATATTATAAAATTTTTCCAAATACGCTGCCGCTCTGGCACTATGTCAACTTTAGTAAGATAAAATAAGTTAGTTAACTAAAATATGTAAAGTTAATAATTTTAAGCAACTCAATATCGACTGTTAACTGAGTAGATAAAAAAAAGTCGATTTAATATATAGGTATAAAATTAAGGAATTCTTCCAAATACACTGCCATAATGGCTTTATGTCTACTTCATAAGATTTTGGAATTCTTTCAAGTGCACTGTCATCATGCCTGTTCATTCCAAATGAACACATCCCTGCATTGTCCTCCTAACTCGTCTAAATACGAGTTAGAGGACAATGCAAAAAACACCCAACAGCGCCAACATAACAGCGAAGTACCCAACAAAACGAAAAAACACAATAAAACGAATCACCAGAGCGGACGGACATAAGCGCCAAAGCAGCAGCAATATCATCACCAGCAATAACAACCACAGCAGCAGCAACAATATCAACAGCATCAGCAGTAACAACAGCAGCAGAATCAATCTCAACGCGGGAAAATTCAACATCAGGTTACATATAAATTTATAATTAGATTAAGTATAATCGCAATTAGTTTGTACACTAACATACAATTATACACATCCACACCCAATTGTACTTATTCACCCATATACATACATACATATATTATATTTACTCAAATATACACACATCCGAATTGTTACCCGATTTCTAATCAGTTTTTATTTTATTTGGCACACCGGCAAACACACGTCGATCACCCCGACATTTTGGTCCTTCGAGCCGGATTTTCCGCCTAATAAAATAAACCCACCCACATCAGCGTTTGGATCAGGATTTTGAATCATCAGGATTTGCACATTTTCATCCACCCAATCAACTATATTTCGAATCAACAGGATTAATATTTACCCACCCAATCAACTACTCAACCACTTTATCATCAAACCCATACGTGGAAAAATTGTAAGTACTTAAACCCAAATTTATTTAAAACATAAATTTATTAGTGCAAATCGGAATAAAACGGCATAGTGAAACAAAAACAAAATTATTATTTTATTCCAAACTAAATCTTTTGCTTAACCGGTATTAAGCACAAAGTATTTGCTAACTTTGTTATTGCCATATTCCGCTTTGCACCTTACCCGATGACATATATACATACGCATATAAATTTTGAGAGCCAAATAGCGTTGCTTTGGCACCCACCCGTACCTACGCGTACATATGTTTTATTGTTTTACCCGCTCAACTAACAACGAACTAACGTTGACTGCAAGTGCAGTGTGAGCAAGCAAAAAAACAAACCCAGTAGGAAAAATTTCAAACGACCCATTAGGAAATTTTTCGTTCGTCGGAATTTCACTCATTATATTTTGCGGTTCAAAATATAAACAGCAAATAAAAAAATAAAGTCGTTGCTTATTAACTTATTCCAATTCAAGCTTAAATAAAGAAATTGTTTTTCAAATTTATTATTTGTTTTATTTCAATTTAATAAATTATTACGACCCGGTTAAGTGAATTTTAATAGCAATGGAAGAATTTAAATTTTGTATTTCCGATTTGTTCGAATACATTGAGGAACATTACGACACCCAACCCGAAGATGAGTCTATTTATACCCTAGAAATAAAAAGGGTTGAACTCAACGCGATATACGACAAGGCAAACAAGTCGTACGATGCCGTTCGTAGAACCCCACAAAAACCCGGTGAAACTATTGATTTTGCAAAAATCAAAGAAAATTTTAAAAAAGGTCATCAATTATATTTAAAGTGTTTAGGATCCATTAATAAAGCTATTGATGATCTCAAGACCCCAACCCCAATAAAGGAAAGAGTTTCAGAAGAATTTACATCGCGGGACATAGGACCCTCAATACATATACCCCCTTGTGATACGGACATATTTTATGGAGATTTCGCAACCTGGCCTTCATTCCGAGATATGTTTACGGCTATATACGTAAACAATCACAAAATCAGCAACGTGGAAAAACTGTTCCATTTGATTCAGAAAACCCGAGGAGAAGCAAGAGCTATTGTTAAAAATACACCCTTAACAAATGATGGTTTCCTGATGGCATGGAGAGACCTGGTATCCCAATACGAGAACAAACCAGTTCAGGTCAACGCTCAATTGAAGATTTTATTCAACTTACCCCAAGCAACCCAAGAAAGTGGAAGCGCGATCAAACACCTTCAGAGGACCATCAACAATTGCCTCACAAATCTACACAACGTGTACATAGACACTAGTAGCTGGGACCCCATCTTAATCTTCTTATGCGGATTGAAATTACCCAAAACCCTACTTCATCAATTCGAGGACACCCTAGAAGATAACTCGGAAATACCATCCTGGAAAACTTTCGATGCGTTTCTCACTCATCGATATAAATCTTTGGAAGCAGTCGGAAATCTAACTGACCCCGTTCCAGTGACCCAATCCGACAGTGGATCCTATAGGAAAGGAAAAGACAGGAAGTTCAACACATTTCACGCTAATGTTTCCGGAACTTCGACCCTGGATTTTTCACACGCTAGTGCACACCCAGTTCGAGGCAACAACCTTTCAAAAAAGCCTCAAGACATTGAAAGTTGTAAGCTTTGTAGAACACAACATTCAATTCGAGAATGTCCAAAGTTCTTACAAATGAATGTTGAGACCCGAATAACCACAATTAAAAATAATGGTTATTGCTTCAATTGCCTTGCATTATCTCACAGTTTCAGAGATTGCAAGAGCAAATATTCTTGTAGAATATGCAGAAAGAAACATAACACACTTCTGCATAGGGATACACCAACCCGTTCCCAATCCCCCCCGCAAGGATCAAGAGCCTCAAACCCGCCTCTTGACCCAAACACCAGTAGTACCTCCCAAACCCTTAATACCAATATAAATCCGCAAGCCTACACAACCCTCTTACAGTCCACTAAAACTCAAGACTCTCAAAACTTTAGTGGGAAGCAGATTTTGTTAGGTACTGCTGTAGTCCAAGTTTTATACAAAGGGCAAATATTCACAGCTCGCGCACTAGTCGACTCCGGGTCAGAAGCCACTTTTGTTTCAGAGAAATTCCAGAGAAAATTGGACATACCCACGTTCAGGAGAAATGCACAAGTGACTGGATTGAACAACACCGTTTCGGCAACACCCTCCAAAATTTGTGAACTTACCCTTAGTTCACCGACAAGAAAGGAGTTTAAGATAACAACACACGCGTTTATCTTAAAATCTTTAACCGATAATTTACCCACTCACTCACTTAATACGATCATCACTGGTACAGATTTCGGTTTTAGTTTAGCTGACCCTCACTTTTATAAACCCAGACCAGTGGACATATTGATCGGAAGTGACCTGTACCCACAAATAATTCTCAGTGGTGTACGGAAAAATGTACTCGGGACCCTTCTAGCCCAAGAAACGGAATTCGGATGGATTTTATCCGGACCCACACCAGAAAAACCCTTATCACCCTCGATAATGTCATTTTTCAATAAGATGACCCCAGACAAGTTGCTCACACAATTTTGGGAAGTTGAAGAAGTTCCAAGGAAGCCTCTACCTTCAACTTCAGATATAGTTTGTGAGCAAATTTATAAAGATACGACCCACAGAAACTCAGATGGGCGCTATGTGGTAACATTACCCTTTAAAACTCCAGAAAACATAGAATTGGGCAACTCAAGACACATAGCTCTAGCTCAATTTCTTAGAAATGAAAAGTCATTGTCGAGGAAACCCGAAATAAAAGCGGAATACGACAAGGCCATCAACGAGTATTTGGAACTCGGTCATATGACCAAAGTTGAATACGACCCTGCGGATAATACGAAAACGTATTATCTGCCACATCACGCAGTCATTAAACCGGATCGCATAACGACTCAACTCCGAGTGGTATTCAACGCTTCATGCCCCACCTCGAACAGGAACAGCCTCAACGATGTACTACATACTGGACCCACTCTACAAGCAGACCTCGTAATCCTAGTAGTAAAATGGCGAATGTTTCAAATCGTATTCAACGCAGATATACAAAAAATGTATCGTCAAATACTCGTTGAAAGCAGACACACTCCGTTTCAAAGAATCTTATTTAGGAAATCCTCTAACGACCCTATAGAAGACTTTGAATTACAAACTGTTACGTTTGGTATTAACTGTGCTCCATTTCTAGCTATCCGTACCCTCCTTAAATTAGCGGATGATGTACAAGGAACCCACCCACTGGCAGCAGAGATACTTCGAAACGGAATGTATGTTGATGATGTACTTGCAGGAGCACATGACGTACCAACAGCGATATTGGCACGAGATGAACTCACTTCATCCTTGAAGTCCGCAGGATTTGCTCTACGCAAATGGACCTCAAATGACCCAAAAGTTTTATCTGGAATCCCACAGGAACATCTATTGGATACCAACTCACTCAGTTTACCGGAATCCAATAACACAAAAACACTAGGAATCAGATGGAATGCAAAAAAAGATGCGTTCTTTTTTCTCATCAACCCTATTCAGGATAAAACGGCGTATACTAAAAGAGAAGTACTATCTATTATAGCAAAATTGTTCGACCCAGCTGGTTGGCTCAGCCCCGTTGTAGTCACAGCTAAAATAATAATGCAACAGATCTGGCTGGATAAATCCGATTGGGATGAATGTTTGAAACCCTTAACTCTCCATCGATGGAAAATATTCATAAAGGACTACGATTCCTTAAATCTTATTGAAATTCCTCGATGGACCCACTTTTCGACATCCGCGATCATCAATTTTCATGGATTCTCTGACGCATCTGAAAAAGCCTACGCAGCAGCCCTATATATCAGTGTTTCTACAAACGCAAATACCTGGACAACCCTTTTGGTATCCAAGACTCGTGTGGCCCCAATAAAAACTATATCATTACCAAGGCTAGAACTTTGCGGAGCTGTTCTTCTGGCGAATCTAGTGGATGCGACCTTACCCCAACTAAGTATAACCCAATACCGTACTCACCTTTGGACGGATTCCACAATTGTTCTTTCATGGCTTAGCAAACCCCCATGCACATGGAGAACCTTTGTATCCCACCGAATTGCCACAATCGCAGAAAAGGTCGGAACCGAAAATTGGACTCACGTCGAAAGTCAAGACAATCCGGCAGATCTAGCTACTCGCGGACGCACGCCTCTGGAAATGGTTAACAATGACCTCTGGTGGCACGGACCCCAATGGCTAACACTCGACCCGAAACACTGGCCAGTTACCAAAATATCAAGCGATACAACACTGGAACTCCGGCCAATCAGGACCTTCGTGAACACAACACAAGAGGATATCCTGGATAGATTCTCTTCCTTACCCAAAGCCATTCGAGTTGTAGCATATTTGTTCAGATTCTGTTCGAATGCGTCACCCAATAAATCACAGCAGTCATACACAACGTTGGAAATAACACCAGAAGAGTTCAACACTACCCGCACGAAGCTAATTATTTTAACCCAAAAGAAGTATTTCCAGGAAGAGTATGAAGCCTTAACCCAAAAAATCAGCATACCCAAAAAAAGTACAATTTTGACACTAAACCCTTTAATCGATCCCAAAGGAATAATGCGAGTTAATGGTCGGTTGAGCAATTCAGCGGCATTATCATACAACGAGCGTTATCCGATTATACTAGCCTATAGCAGTCGATTAGCCAAACTACTCACCCAATTTACCCCTTCATGGCGGCAACCAGCTAGTCTTACGACTTATGCGTTCGGAATTTTGGATACCGAAGCTGAAAACCCTCATCAAGTCTACCATTCATCAGTGCAAAACTTGTGTTTTGCACAAAAAGCGTAACACTACTCAGATAATGGCAGCATTACCCGCAGAACGTACCACCTTAACCCGTCCATTCGCAGCAACAGGAATCGATTTCGCCGGTCCTTATGACATAAAAAATTACACCGGCAGAGCATGTTTGATCACAAAAGGCTATGTATGCGTATTTGTTTGTTTTGCAACCAAAGCCATACATTTAGAGCCAATAAGTGATCTCACCACTAACGCATTCATGGCCGCATTCGCACGTTTCTTTTCCAGGCGCGGATGTCCCGCCGA
Organism: Bactrocera dorsalis; assembly: GCF_023373825.1. Classification (NCBI taxonomy): domain Eukaryota; kingdom Metazoa; phylum Arthropoda; class Insecta; order Diptera; family Tephritidae; genus Bactrocera; species Bactrocera dorsalis. The sequence goes on from NC_064303.1 coordinate 49,806,493, forward strand.
TCTCTATTCGGACAATGGTACTAATTTTGTTGGAGCGTCTAAACTTTTAGTTAAAGATCGGCGAGAATTCATGAAGTCATTGAAAACTCAACTAACAACTAGCGAAGCACACCAAAACATCAACTGGCACTTTAACCCTCCAGGAGCTCCACACATGGGTGGACTCTGGGAAGCAGGAGTGAAAAGTTTAAAGAGCCACTTGAAAAAGGTGTCTCAGAACCAGAAATTCACTTTCGAAGAACTAGCTACCCTTTTAACCCGAATCGAAAGTTGCTTGAATTCTCGCCCTTTAAGCCCATTAAGTGAAGACCCAACAAATTTAGAACCTTTAACTCCAGGCCATTTCTTAATAGGTACCCCTTTATTAATCCCAGCAGAACCCAACTAACGCTAACGCACGCCAACAAACACAAGGAAGGTTCGACGTCGAGAAGCTGCAATCACAACAGACGGCCGAGCGATTTTCTACTCGGCGTGCACTCCTGCTCTCTGAGAGCACTCGTCAACAACTCGGTATAAGGGAACTGTGGGACGGCATTTCAAACTCCTTACGTACAGCTGCAACCGAAACCATTGGTTTTCGGAAGGTGCAAAAGAACAGCTGGTACGACGAGGAGTGCCGTGTCGCAGCGGAGAGAAAACAGGCTGCCTACCTCGCAACGTTACGATCGACCACAACACGTGCGGGATGGGATAGATACCGAGAGTTGAAGAGGGAAGCGAGACGCATTTGTAGACAGAAAAAGAAAGAGGCCGAAATGCGTGAGTACGAAGAGCTTGATAAGCTGGCCGACAGGGGTAATGCTCGAAAATTCTACCAAAAGATGCGGCGGCTTACAGAAGGTTTCAAGACCGGAGCATACTCATGTAGAACCCCCCAAGGTGATCTAGTCACCGATGCCCAGAGCATACTTAAATTATGGAGGGAACACTTCTCCAGCCTGCTGAATGGCAGTGAACACACAACGCCAGGAGAAGACGAACCCGATTCCCCAATCGATGACGATGGAAAAGACGTTCCATTGCCCGACCAAGAAGAAGTTCGAATAGCAATTACCCGCCTGAAGAACAACAAAGCGGCGGGAGCGGATGGATTGCCAGCCGAGCTATTCAAACACGGCGGCGAAGAACTGATAAGGAGCATGCATCAGCTTCTTTGTAAAATATGGTCGGACGAAAGCATGCCCAACGATTGGAATTTAAGTGTGCTATGCCCAATCCATAAAAAAGGAGGCCCCACAATCTGCGCCAACTACCGCCTCCTTAATATCGCGTATAAGGTTCTATCGAGCGTATTGTGTGAAAGATTAAAGCCCACCGTCAACAAACTGATTGGACCTTATCAGTGTGGCTTCAGACCTGGTAAATCAACAACCGACCAGATATTCACCATGCGCCAAATCTTGGAAAAGACCCGTGAAAGGAGAATCGACACACATCACCTCTTCGTCGATTTTAAAGCTGCTTTCGACAGTACGAAAAGGAGCTGCCTTTATGCCGCAATGTCTGAATTTGGTATCCCCGCAAAACTAATACGGCTGTGTAAACTGACATTGAGCGGGACCAAAAGCTCCGTCAGGATCGGGAAGGACCTCTCCGAGCCGTTCGATACCAAACGAGGTTTCAGACAAGGCGACTCCCTATCGTGCGATTTCTTCAATCTGCTGCTGGAGAAAATAGTTCGAGCTGCAGAACTTAATCGAGCAGGTACAATCTTTTATAAGAGTGTACAGCTGCTGGCGTATGCCGATGATATTGATATCATCGGTCTCAACACCCGCGCCGTTAGTTCTGCTTTCTCCAGACTGAGCAAGGAAGCAACGCAAATGGGTCTGGCAGTGAACGAGGGCAAGACGAAATATCTCCTGTCATCAAACAAACAGTCGTCGCACTCGCGACTTGGCACTCACGTCACTGTTGACAGTCATAACTTTGAAGTTGTAGATAATTTCGTCTATCTTGGAACCAGCGTAAACACCACCAACAATGTCAGCTTTGAAATCCAACGCAGGATAACTCTTGCCAACAGGTGCTACTTCGGACTGAGTAGGCAATTGAGAAGCAAAGTCCTCTCTCGACAGACAAAAACCAAACTCTATAAGTCACTCATAATTCCCGTCCTGCTATATGGTGCAGAGGCCTGGACGATGTCAACAACAGATGAGTCGACGTTGAGAGTTTTCGAGAGAAAAGTTCTGCGAAAGATTTATGGTCCTTTGCGCGTTGGCCACGGCGAATATCGCATTCGATGGAACGATGAGCTGTACGAGATATACGGCGACATTGACATAGTTCAGCGAATTAAAAGACAGCGGCTACGCTGGCTAGGTCATGTTGTCCGAATGGACGAAAACACTCCAGCTCTGAAAGTATTCGACGCTGTACCCGCCGGGGGAAGCAGAGGAAGAGGAAGACCTCCACTCCGTTGGAAGGACCAAGTGGAGAAGGACCTGGCTTCGCTTGGAATATCCAATTGGCGCCACGTAGCGAAGAGAAGAAACGACTGGCGCGCTGTTGTTGACTCGGCTATAATCGCGTAAGCGGTGTCTACGCCAGTAAAGAAGAAGAAGAAGAACCCAACTTAGAAGATGCACATCTAAGCACCGCACAAAGATGGCAAAAACTGAAGATACTCCATCAACACTTCTGCAAACGATGGAAAGAAGAATATTTGAAAGAACTCCACAAAAGATATAAGTGGAAATACCCTCAACGCAACATAGACGTTAACGATATGGTAGTTATACGTCAAGAAACTCTACCCCCAAATGAGTGGAGACTTGGTCGCATCGAAAAAACATATCTCGGTGCCGACAATAAAGCAAGAGTAGTTGACATACGTACCTCTCAGGGAACAATTACTCGCCCAATAACCAAAATAGTCACTTTACCAAATAATTAATCTTATTTCCTTATAGTGACATGGCCCCTCAAAGCAGTACGAAGCCAATTTGCAGCCGCCAAAGCAGCCCCACACTCACTGTGCGATCGCTTAGCGTGACCCGTAGCATCAGCCCACTCTCCGACGAAGGAACCCTGGCAAGACGCCTGCATCGCTTTAAAGCGACCCTTTCCCCCATTCGAGAGGAGCGTGGAAATACGCATCGCACGGCCCGACGTACCATCAGCCTTTCCCCTCTTCGAGAAGAACGAGGAAGTACCCATCGCACGGCCCGGCGTACTATCAGCCATTCAACAAAACGAGCACACAAACACGTCGCCTGTGGATTGTGTAAAAAAGATCACAGACTGGTAACATGTTCTAAATTCACCAAAATGAACATCAATGAAAAGTTTGACGCAGTTAATAAACACAAGTACTGCGTCAATTGCTTGGCCAGATCGCATTCCACCCAAAAGTGCACAAGTAAAAAACGATGTGCCACGTGTAATGGGGAACACCATTCAACCCTACATGGGCACCCCAGGTTGTTCTGCAAAGAGCCAACGAAATCATCGAAGAGCGAAGAAAGATTGCACAGACAAAAAGATCTACCCACGCTACTGGCCAAGCCGACCCTCATACCAACAGTCATGGTCAAAGTCAAACACGATGGAAAATGGAACAAAATACGAGCCATAGTCAACCCGACCCGAAAGGTGACTATAATTGCGTCAGAGCTGGTTCAGAGATTGAGGTTACCGAAAACGTACCTCGACTCGCATCGCATATGCAAAGTCGTCATAGGATCGTTAACTGATTCCGACTGGCATGTCGAAGTTAACTGCCTATTGACGCATGATTTACCGACCCGACCCTATAATCGTGACTTAAGTGGCGAAATCATTAAGAAGTTCGACCACTTAGTCCTAGCCGACCCTAAATTCTGGAAAGACGATCAAATCATGTTGGAACTGGGAGCTGACATCTACCCAAGATTGATGAAACCCGGACTATTCAACCCCGATAACAGCACCGTGATCGCACAAAACACCGCACTCGGTTGGACTTTAACCGGTGCTTGTGCGATTTAAACCCAAAATCTAAAAATCTTTTTATTCGCAGACACTGCAAGGCGGCCGGGATGTTCATACCAAATGAACACATCCCTGCATTGTCCTCCTAACTCGTCTAAATACGAATTAGAGGACAATGCAAAAAACACCCAACAGCGCCAACATAACAGCGAAGTACCCAACAAAACGAAAAAACACAATAAAACGAATCACCAGAGCGGACGGACATAAGCGCCAAAGCAGCAGCAATATCATCACCAGCAATAACAACCACAGCAGCAGCAACAATATCAACAGCATCAGCAGTAACAACAGCAGCAGAATCAATCTCAACGCGGGAAAATTCAACATCAGGTTACATATAAATTTATAATTAGATTAAGTATAATCGTAATTAGTTTGTACACTAACATACAATTATACACATCCACACCCAATTGTACTTATTCACCCATATACATACATACATATATTATATTTACTCAAATATACACACATCCGAATTGTTACCCGATTTCTAACCAGTTTTTATTTTATTTGGCACACCGGCAAACACACGTCGATCAGCCCGACAATGCCTTTATGCCTACTTCGTTAAGATGAAGAAGGTGAAATATCTTTGTTTAAATGAGTTAAGCTCCCCCCCCTTCTACTCGGCAAAACTGGCGTATCCTAATATAACAGCTGAACTCACCACGTTCGATGACTTCATACTCATACATCACCACACACCACAACTTACCACACTTCTACATCAATCAACCCACTCAACAAAAAGGATGGGAAAAAGGATAGCGAGCACAATTCATTGCATACAAATCGATAATCAACATTCGTTCCCGGTTACACATTGCACTGCGTCGACACATACATAATTCAATTGGACTTTTGCTAGATTTCACCTCAACCCAGTTCCTGTAAGCAGCTTCCGTTCATTATATAAAATTCAACAACAACTTCGCACTGGGATTATTTAAAACATCACAGTTCCTTCTATTTAGATATATTTAAAATTGTTTACTTGTATCTCCAATATATTGTGGAGCACACACCACCGCTTCGATTAAAATAAAAAACACTTTATACACTTTAGTTTTTAACAATTTTATTTATAAAATAAATTTATATTTTATAAAGTTATATAAGCATCGACAGGATGGAGAGGCTTCAATTCGGAGTTGCCGGAGCTGGCGAATTGAGGTCGCCGCGCAGGGTATAAACGAATCTCTAGTAGGCGAACGTTGTTAGCGAATGTTGTAGATTGTAGGTGCTGGCGAAAAGTGTCGACGCGGCGCAGTGTGTATATGCGTATATGGATCAGAAACGAATGTGTTGTTCGAATGAATTGCGTAAACGAATGTGTGCGCTTCCCCCTTGTCCATTCTTTTTGTTCGTTGGGTTGAGATAGGTGTGGTGAATTATTGGTTTTGCTTTGCAGTAGCATCCTGTGGTGAATTGTGCTCTTTTATTAGGATGCGCCAGTTTTACCGGGTAGAGGGGATGGATGCTTAGCTCATTTAAACAAAAATTGCATTGTATTCTAAACATATCAGCAATAAAAAAGACATTTAAAATTAAATAAATTACACACGAAAGCGCTCTCGCATATTCATTTGTATACTTAATTGCTGGTGTAAGCGAATTGTGCATATCCTTGCATATTGGGGATATATGTATGTATTCATGGTCCTTCGAGCCTAAAAGAAAGGCACTATAGATTAATAGCCAAAACGATTCATCACATATATAGAAACAAAAAGAATGGAAACAAAAGAAAGTGTGCAGTGCAAGATACTAAAAATTAGTGCAGTACATTCGTACTAATACAAAAAAATCTAAGGATGCTCGATAGTGGAGAGAAAAGGTGAAATGACAGAAACAAAAACATACATAATATCCATATAAAATACATATGTATATGAACTAGTGTGGTGACAAAATAAAAAGAAAAAAACGAATAGACAAAGTGCAGTGACACAAACAAAGCCGCTGTCAAAATATGTGCATACATATACTACATATGTACATATAAAACACATATACCTCTATATACAAAATTGTATAAAAAAAATTACATATATCGGGCGCGAAAAGTTAAAGCGCCTAAACAACAAAAAACAACACTAACCGGGCGCGAAATCTCCAAACTAAAAATACATCTTTATATACTTATATAAATCTTTTGACCGTGTGTTTGAACTGCTCCTAAATGGCTGGACTGATTTTGTGAAATTTTTTGTGTGTGTTTAAAGAGATTCGAGTATGGTTTACATTCACAATTTGGTCCACTCGAAAATGTTTTTTAAATTAATTTTTCATTTGTAATTAATTGCCAATTTTGGAATGTTTTACATTGGATCCGATAGATTGCGCTACCATCGCAGTATCCAATATTCAAACCTTAAAATCGCGTAAACGTGCAAAAAACAAAACGTTGTTCGTTCTTAAGTAACAAATTGGGTGACTCAATACATCTATGGGTAGCTATAACATTTTTTCATACCTGCTAACTATTGTAGGGGGTATCTTGTCAGCAATTTAAAATTGCAAAAGGTCTGGCATAAGAAATAGCGGCATAACTGAAGTGTTGATAAAAAGATCTATTAAAATTTGAGATATACAGAAATCTTTTGGAAGCATTGCACAGAAAGATGCAATATTTAAACGGGAGCGATGGAGTACTTATATGCGCACAATTTCAAACTGATCCTTCCTGAAAAATAATAAAATTGCCAAATATTGGGAATGGTAGAATAGAACTGCAATCAAATACACAGTGTAATGAATTAAAACCGGCTCATTTATCATTCGATAAATAATATATGCATCACGGGCATCCCAAAAGACTGATGCCATAACCTTGATAGCCGATTTTTTTTGTTTTTCCACGCTTGGGAACCGTTTCTTAATATGCGGTCCACTAGGCTGACAATCGATTGCACTCGATTGATTTCACTGATGCACAGCCCAAATTCAATAATATTTTTACCCCAAAAAAAATTCTTTCTTAACGCATGAAATGCTTTTTGATTCATTTTTTTGTAAACTAACACAATTTGCTTCACCAAAAATGCGATTATTCCTTAACTTATACTTATAATCTAACTAATAGAAATCATATATAGGGTGGGCCATATAAAATTTTAAATTTAAAGACAGGGCATAAGCGTTGTGAGTGTAGCGTTTGCTGCATGGCACGTAGCGCCGTCCTGCTGGAACCAAATGTTGTCCAAGACTTCCTCTTCAATTTGCTTGAAGAAATATTCGGCTAACATTGCGCGATATCGCACATTATTGATGGTTACGGCGGTTTCTTCTTCATTTTCGAAGAAAAATGATTCGTGCTGGGTGCATTGGCTTCTCGACGTTTAAGTGCGGGTTTTCTGTGCCCCAAATGCGACAATTCTGCTTGTTAACTTAACCATCGAGATGGAAATGAGCCTCGTCCGAAAAGATCATTTTTCGGCCAATTAACCATCCTCAGTCAAACGATCTTTTGCCCAATCTGTCAATATTTCCCAGTTCTCTTCTAGTAAATAGAGACCCATTTCGAAAATTTTAGACATTTTACTGCATATCTGTCACTCTCCGAATGGTATTTGACGTTTCCAATGTCGAAATATATAATTCAAATTTAAAACGTTAGACCACCCTTTAGGTGGTATTGGTAGTACTACCTATGTATCAGCCACAACGTGGGCGGGTCTCTAGAACATACATAATACAATAAACAAACGGGCGCGAACTTAAAAATATATAAACAAACCTACAAACAACAACACGCACAAGAATCATCTGGCAACTTTTCTCGTGTACAGCTGTCCTTTCGTGCTTAGAAACTTAGAAATTTGTTTAATTTATAAAATATTTAAAACTTTGTGGAAATTATCAGAATTGAGTGATCCGTTGAGATAAGTATCACTGTAATATTGTTCTATTAAAGTAATTGAAATTTACTTTAATTGTATGTTGGCTATATTTAATTTATTCCGTCGACTCATTTTCAATTTGTTTTTGTGCTACATAATAGTGCAATTGTTAGTGTTAATTTATATTGCTTACTTAATTTCTTTCTTGTTTTTATTCGTTTCCATCTTTGTCTACATCTGTTCGTGAGTTTCTTACTTACTGCTCGCTACGTTGGTTGTTATCTTTGATAACCAACTATTTTTATTGCACTCATTTGTTATAAATATTTTGGTCATTGCTCTTTTACTTTTATTATTTAACATTTTTTATATTTTTATTTAATATTGTTTTTTGTTTATTATGACTTGTAACTGTCCGAACTGCTCTGCGAAAGGCGAGTCGGAACGCTTTGTTTCTTGCTGGCTTTGTGATGGGCCTGCCCATCCTAAATGTGCTGGACTGACAGGTAGGATATTGGATTCTATTCTCGACAGTAAGGGCTTGCGCTGGTCTTGCTTAAAATGCAGACCAACAGAAATATAATTGTTTAAAGTTTTTAAGCAGGCACGCAATGGAGATTGGTCGAGAGCTTGAAACCCTTACTGAAAAATTTAGGCAATATGAAACGCTGTTTTAATCATTTCAATGCCTAAATGTGCGGGAAGAGAATCCAAAACTTTTATCTAAACGTAAACGTCCGTCTGATGAAGATACCACTGTATCTTCCTTAAAGAGAATGCCTCCAACCAATATTGACCTCATTAACCTTGCATCCCCTTGTCCTCATGGAGAGAAGGTTCCGTCCGCTCAAGACACAGAGAAAACTGTTACTGAACACGGTAAACGAAAAACTTCGCAAGATCCGCCTCCAAATACCTTCAAGTCAGCTAATAACAACTTAGTTGTAATACCACGGAAAAAGGCAATTTTTATCTCGAGACTTGCTGCGGATAAGACAGCCGACAATATAAAAAGTTACATCTCGTCGAAATTAAAAACGGAAGATACAGACGTCCGTAAATTTAATTTCAAATACAACAGGGATATTTCGTTATTTAAGATCGACGTATCCGCTGCCAATTTTCAATTTATACTTGATAACTCATTCTGGCCATCTGGGGTCTTTGTGCGCAAATTCGAGCACAAACGCGATAAGCCCCCTGTAGTTATCTCTAAATTGCCAAGAAATCTCGTGATTACAAAGAACTAATTAACAATAATTCGCTGAATATTTATTATCAAAATGTTAGAGGTCTTAATACAAAACTTGCTGATTTGCCTTCACAGAAACTTGGCTAAAGCCCTCAGTTTTGATAATGAAATATTCAACAGCGAATTCGAAATCTTTAGATATGACCGGCTGAACAGAAAAGGAGGTGGTGTCTTGTTTGCTGTTCATTCTTCAATTCCATCTGAAGAAGTCGATGTTCCGCATGCAGACTTCATAGAATTTAAGTGCATTCCTATTTGCGCTAATAGTGGTCATATCTACTTAACTTTACCTATATACCACCTCACTCGGATATATCTGTATATATGTAACATGCCTCATTAATAAATAATGTTTTCTCGATGGCTAATAATACTGATTCCATGATTGTTTTGGGAGATTCGATTTAACGTGGGTATCATGGAACTCTATTGATGATTACACAATTCCGATTAGTACTCGCTTATGTTTTAACGAGTTCTTAGATGAAATGTCGGAGTTGGGTCTCAACCAAATTAATTTAATTTCAAACGAGTTTGGTAAGATCTTAGATCTAGTTTATGTTGATAACACTTCAATGTTCTCCGTTGTCCGATGTGATCCTTTGGTTCGGCCAGAGGACCCGTATCATCCTTCTTTGGAAATTAACATCGAAATCATAGCTAACTTTGCTAATTATAATACACAAGACTTTTGTTTTCGGTTCAACTTTGCGAAAGCTAATTTTAAGAAATTAATAACGAACTTTCTAAAGTAACTTGGCCAGACTACAGTGGCAATATTGAATTTAGTGCTTCCCACTTTAATGAAACTATTTTAAACTTATGCGAAAAATATGTTCCGAAGTGCATTGGTACTCACAAAATATGGTTTTCGAAAGAATTATGTAAATTAAAAAATAGGATCTCGTGCTTTTAAACTTAAAAAAAAAAACGGTTTAGTTGCTGACTATTCAAAATATTCTAAATTGCGTCGACAATTTGCTGAACTTAACAAAATATGTTATAATAATTATATAAATAAAGTAAAAAACAAGTAAGGAAGGGCTAAGTTCGGGTGTCACCGAACATTTTATACTCTCGCATGATAAAGTGATAATCGAGATTTCATTATCCGTCATTTACATATTTTTTATTTTGCTGTAAAATTAATTAGAATTAAATTCTGAGAGATTTAACGATATTTTCGGTGAAAAATTAGGTTAGGTTAGGTTAGGCACTGAGTTCTTCGTGTTCGATATCAGGGACCTTGAAAAGTTATAGTCCGATCACGACAATTTTTCCACAAGGGATACCTCAGCTCAAATACCGTATTTGTGAAAAGTTTTATTCCGCTATCATCATTGGTTCCTAATGTATATATTATACAGAGAAGGCATCAGATGGAACTCAAAATAGCGTTATATCGGAAGAAGGCGTGGTTGTGAACCGATTTCACCCATACTTCGTACATGTCATCAGGGTGTTAAGAAAATATTATATACCGAATTTCATTGAATTCGGTCTAGTAGTTCCTGAGATATAGTTTTTGGTCCATAAGTAGGCGACGCCACGCCCATTTCAATTAAAAAAAAGACTTGGGTGCAGCTTCCTTCTGCCATTTCTTCCGTAAAATTTAGTGTTTCTGCCGTTTTTTGTTAGTCGGTTAAGGGGTTATATACAGTTAGGAGGTCGAAAAAAAGGCATTTTTCAAGAATTTTTTCTAAGCAAACTATTTGGTTTATTGATTTGAAACTTGGCAGGTATATTATGACAACCTTAAACTATATTCACATGTTTTTTTTTGCCAAAAATAATTATCGGGAACGTTGATATTGCCAATTTTGCAGAGGTCCGCAAAAAAAAGGCCTCTTGCGGTGAGCACGATATCTCTGGACTGGATCATCTAAAAAGCAAAAACCAGATAAATTTCATTAATATAAGAAATTATCTATTGATCGAAGGAATTAGCAAAAAAAATTTTTTTGAAAAAAATGGCGTCTACTCAAAGCAAAAGGTTCGATTTTCGACCAAAATTCGTGTCTTTAATTGTTTCTAAAAATAAGAAATTTTCATCGGATGGGGAAATCCTTCGATTAAGTACTAAAAAATATAGTTAAGAAGCTTATGTAAAAATTTCAGACCGATCGGTTCAGCCGTTTCTGAGAAATCTTGCTCACCGACTTTGAAAACACCGTTTCGAGAAAAACGAGTTTAAAGTTTTGAAAGCACTTTACTTGTAGTCGGCGCGCCTTCACTAATGTGTCTATAACTTCGAAAATATTCGTCGGATCGACTTAAAATTTTGTATGTGTATAGGTAGGTAGGTATATATTAAGAAAACGTAAAAACAAAAAAATCGATTTTTTGAAAATCCTAACTGTATATAACCCCTTAACGCACTTTTAGTGGTTTTCAACATAACCTTTGTATGGGAGGTGGGCGTGGTTATTATCCGATTTCTTCCATTTTTGAACTGTATATGGAAATGTCTGAAAGAAACAACTCTATAGAGTTTGGTTGACATAGCTATAGTAGTTTCCGAGATATATACGAAAAACTTAGTAGGGGGCGAGGCCAGGCCCACTTTTCCAAAAAAATTACGTCCAAATATGCCCCTCCCTAATGCGGTTCGGTTCTCGGTTTTCGGTTTCCGCCATTTTGTGGGCGTGGCAGGGGGCCGATTTTTGCCCATCTTCGAACCTTCTTAAGGAGCCAAGAAATACGTGTACCAAGTTTTATCATGATATCTCAATTTGTACTCAAGTTACAGCTTGCACGGACAGACGGACGGACGGACAGACATCCTGATTTCAACTGTACTCGTCACCCTGATCACTTCGGTATATATAACCCTATATCTGACTCCTTTAGCTTTAGGACTTATAAACAACCGTTATGTGAACAAAACTATAATACTCTCCTTAGCAACTTTGTTGCGAGAGTATAATAATATTATACATAGGCTGCTATATATATTTTTGGACTAGGCAACACTAAGTGTTGCCAGGTGCACTCTGACATTTCCATTGGAAAGTTTGACATTTTTTAGCATAACATCACTTAGAATGTTTTGTCATTTAATAGTGAATTGTTTTATTTACAGGGAATTAAAAAATTCATCTCGGCCAAAAAATGGAATTAACTCGTGAACATTTTCGTGCGATCATTTTTCACAACTTTCGACGTGGATTATCACGACAAGAGTGCATCGATGAACTAAAATCTTTGTATGGCTATGAAGCACCATCCTATAGCACTGTGAAAAACTGGTACAACGAATTCAATCGTGGCCGACGCTCGCTCAAATACGAATTCCGTGAAGGTCGTCCAAAAACAGCCGTTGTGCCAGAAAACATCGATGCCGTACGTGAACTGATAATGCAAGACCGTCATGTAACATACCTTCAGATAGAGGCATGCCTATGCATTTCTCCCACCAGCATACATTCGATATTACATGAACACCTGGCAGTAAAAAAGGTTTGTTCTCGTTGAATCCCGCACAATTTGACAATCGCTCTCCAAAACCTCCAAAAAATGTTCACATCAGCACAAGTTATGTCCGATTTTTGTCATTAATTCACCTACCATTTCCGTCTTACGTCAGACGTCTTATATCAGTTCAATATGTTAGAACAATCATAGAATTATGGCCCAGATATGATTCCCTCCTGCTTTCTTAAGAAATGTGCCAAATATATATACCAACCCCTAACAAAACTATTTATTTCTTCTCTTATGCAAGGCTTATTTCCTTCCATATGGAAAAAGTCATTTATAATCCCTTTACATACGAGTGGATTTAGGTAATCTATTGAAAATTATAGGGGAATAGCAAAGTTGTCTGCAGTCCCTAAACTTTTTGAAACAATTATAACAGACGACATAAGCTTCCGGATCTCTCCACTAATTTCTTGTTCTCAGCACGGTTTTCGTAAAGGGAAATCTACAATAACTAATTTGCTTGAACTTGTGTCACATGTATCAACGGGCTTTAGGGAGAATAAGAATACTGATGTTATATACACAGATTATAGTAAAGCTTTTGATAAAGTAAACCATTCAATTCTTTTGAATAAACTTGATCTTCTTGGTTTTCAACCAATATTTCTAAAATGGGTTGCTTCTTATCTTAGTAATAGAATTCAACAAGTCATATTTAATGATCATTTTTCTGACATAATCAATGTTCCTTCAGGCGTTCCACAAGGTAGCCATCTAGGTCCAATTCTGTTGTTGTTATTTATTGATGACATATCATCTGTTGTTAAGTCTTCAAAAGTTGTATTATATGCTGACGATGTAAAACTTTTTAAAACGTATACTTCAAACAGCGAAAGATGTCAGTGGCAAACAGACTTAAACAACCTATTTTCTTGGTGTGATAGAAATGACATGCCATTGAACCTTAAAAAAATGTAAAACGATGTGCTTTTCGCGTAGATCTGTAGGCCCTACTTCATACGCAATACAAAACTTTAGGTTGGAGCAAGTAAGGGGCCATCCATAAATTACGTCATACGAATTTAAGGACTTTTTAACCCCTCCTTCTCACAAGTTGTCACATTTTGAACTATTTTGAACTTTGTGACTGACGTACATGATTAGCTTACCTAGTAGCATTATTTTTCAACATCATAGTCTGTTCAATATCCAGTCCGGTAATAGTTGGTGCAACACATTCAGCAACGACTGTAAAATTATCAATGACTAACTGCTCCAAATGGCAGCCAACACATTGCCCGCACTTTCGAAGTTTCGTTTTTTTTAGATCTAAGTCAGTAGTTCGATTACTTGAATCACGATGTGACCCAAAATCATCATAATTTAAAAGTACACCAGTAAGTTTGCGACTGAGAGGTGCCATACGTCGTTCAACTCTGATAAATGCGCTCCTTCCTGGGGCATTTGTAGCTATATAAATTGCATCTAAATGAAAATATTTAAAATGTTGTAAGGCTGAAACTATAACACGGGGGACAATTTTGTATCTTATTTATGGATGGCCCCTAAGCAGTTTCGTTGATCTGGGAGTAACTATGGACCCCAAACTCAATTTTAATCTTCACGCATCTTCCACGGCTTTTAAAGCGAAAGGCGCTCTTAGTTTTGTTAAACGTTGGTCTAAAGAATTTAGAAATCCGTTTACCACAAAAATTCTTTTTACATCTTTGGTGAGGCCTATATTAGAGTATGCTTCTGTGGTTTGGAATCCTAGTTACCAATTCCATTTCGATAAGTTAGAGTCCGTTTTGTTTTTTTTTTTTTTGGTGGTTACAATTCCTCAATTTATACTTTTTGCCTTAAATCATTTGCATTGGGATTCCAGTTTAAATCTTACACTAACCGCTTAAAACTTATAAATCTCCCGACACTCGCTAGTCGTAGGGAGATGCTTGGTATAATATATCTTGTAAAACTCATGAATGGGTCAGTCTGTAGCCCATCTCTATTATCTGATATTAATTTCAACGTCCCCGCTCGCTCTACCAGGCATTTTAGATCTTTACTTTTAAAATTTTCTAGAACAAATTCTGAGTTAAACGAACCATTCCGCCGAATATATCATGATTTCAATTCTCATTCCAGCACATTTGATCTAACAGACTCACTTTTTACCATTAAAAAAATTATTTTATCTACTCTCAACAAGTAACATTTAAAAATTACAAATTTTAATTAAATTCTTAATTTTAGCTGTTGAAATTTTTGTTTCTGTAGCTGAGCAGCTTAAGATCGCAACGTTTAAAACTCTCTTGCCTTTTATGACTCGGCTAATTCCGCTCGTTCGCGGATTGCGCCCCTCGCGTCGGTTGGGCGGTAGGAGGGTAATCGTTGGGTATTATTAAAAAAAACCAGGCAGCTGAAAGACTGAAGGAAGAGGAGGAATACAGGAATTGGCGACAAAACTCCCACACACATTTCCACATATTATCCCCCCAAAAAACCCTTGCGGGAAGATAAAGTGAGTTGTATCGTTTCCATTTATTATTGATGCATATTATGCACGTCTGTACGTATGCCTAAAGTTACAGTTCATATATGTAATCATACATAAAACCTGTAATAAAAAATCCGCTTGGTTAATATACTACATAAATTAGACACATAACATAAAGAAAAAACAAAACAATAAAATGCAAAAAATAATATTCTATTCATGTACATACTTACATACAAAAGTGCTTATGTAACTTTTTAACAAAGGAGAATACCTTTTTTCCATTTCCTTTTCTCTCTCTCTCGCCTATGCGAAGAAATATAATTACCAATATACTCAAGCATAAGGCATACAATCTGCCAAGTAATTACAAAACAAAATAAGTTTATTTACGAAACAGCATATGATAGCATATCCTGCACTGAGTACGACGTATCAAATTATTAAATCTCTTTTAATTTCCAAAGACAAAAGTTCTCATAATATCCGTAAATAACTAAACGGAACGGTAATTAAACTAACAAAATACGTTAATTGGTGCAAATACAAAAAAAAGAATCAGTTTCATAAAATATAAATAAGTTTATGAACAGTATATACACATAATATATTATTGGTACATCTACAATTGCACCTACATTCTTATACATTACATAATTATACTCAAAGCCCACATTGACAAACATCCGGCAAAACCCCTTGTTCTTTGGCAAACAAAAACAAGCAGGATTACATGCCAAAAAAGTGAATTGATCTCTCTAACGAGCTCTCAATTGCTTAAGAATACAAGAATATAAGAATAATCATAAACACATAAACAATTCGTGCATGCTTATGTAAATAGCGCATTGATCTCTTCAACGAGCTCTCAATCGCACAAAACATAAGTACCTATATACGCATGTACAATGTACATTGTACATACAACTACACGTATTAGGGTGTGCCTAATTACACATTCGGACATAGAAATCGCAAGTAAATAACACAATAAAAAAAGTTAATAAAACTAATATTTTTAGCAAGATAATCGAAATTCAATACTCTATTTACGTAAAAGAGTATTCGGTTCAAGCAATTCCCTATTGCCTTATTTAAATCAGTTCGACTGAGAGGAAAAAACTTAATTATTCTTCTTCTTCTTTACTGGCGTAGACACCGCTTACGCGATTATAGCCGAGTCGACAATAGCGCGCCAGTCGTTTGTTCTCTTCGCTACGTGGCGCCAATTGGATATTCCAAGCGAAGCCAGGTCCTTCTCCACTTGGTCCTTCCAACGGAGTGGAGGTCTTCCTCTTCCTCTGCTTCCCGCGGTGGGTACTGCGTCGAATACTTTCAGACCCGGAGTGTTTTCATCCATCCGGACAACATGACCTAGCCAGCGTAGCCGCTGTCTTTTAATTCGCTGAACTATGTCAATGTCGTCGTATATTTCGTACAGCTCATCGTTCCATCGAATGCGATATTCGCCGCGGCCAACGCGCAAAGGACCATAAATCTTTCGCAGAACTTTTCTCTCGAAAACTCGCAACGTCGACTCATCGGTTGTTGTCATCGTCCAAGCCTCTGGACCATATAGCAGGACGGGAATTATGAGCGACTTATAGAGTTTGGCTTTAGTTCGTCGAGAGAGGACTTTACTTTTCAATTGCCTACTCAGTCCGAAGTAGCACCTGTTGGCTAGAGTAATCCTGCGTTGGATTTCCAGGCTGACATTGTTGGTGATGTTAATACTGGTTCCTAACTAGACGAAATTATCTACAACTTCAAAGTTATGACTGTCAACAGTGACGTTGGAGTCAAGTCGCGAGTGCGACGACTGTTTGTTTGATGATAGGAGATATTTCGTCTTGCCCTCGTTCACTGCCAGACCCATTTGCGTTGCTTCCTTGTTCAGTCTGGAGAAAGCAGAACTAACGGCGCGGGTGTTGAGACCGATGATATCAATATCAGCGGCATACGCCAGCAGTTGTACACTCTTATAGAAGATGGTACCTTCTCTGTTGAGTTCTGCAGCTCGAACTATTTTCTCCAGCAGCAGATTGAAAAAGTCGCACGATAGGGAGTCGCCTTGTCTGAAACCTCGATTGGTATCGAACGGCTCGGAGAGGTTCTTCCCGATCCTGACGGAGCTTTTCGTGTTGGTCAGCGTCAGTTTACACAGCCGTATCAGTTTTGCGGGGATACCAAATTCAGACATCGCGGCATAAAGGCAGCTCCTTTTCGTGCTGTCGAAAGCAGCTTTGAAATCGACGAAGAGGTGGTGTGTGTCGATTCTCCTTTCACGGGTCTTTTCCAAGATTTGGCGCATGGTGAATATCTGGTCGGTTGTTGATTTACCAGGTCTGAAGCCACACTGATAAGGTCCAATCAGCTTGTTGACGGTGGGCTTTAATCTTTCACACAATACGCTCGACAGAACCTTATATGCGATGTTGAGGAGGCTAATCCCACGGTAGTTGGCGCAGATTGTGGGGTCTCCTTTTTTATGGATTGGGCTTAGCACACTTAAATTCCAATCGTTGGGCATACTTTCGTCCGACAATATTTTGCAAAGAAGCTGATGCATGCACCTTATCAGCTCTTCGCCGCCGTATTTGAATAGCTCGGCCGGCAATCCATCGGCCCCTGCCGCTTTGTTGTTTTTCAGTCGGGCAATTGCTATTCGAACTTCTTCATGGTCGGGCAATGGAACGCCTGCTCCATCGTCATCGATTGGGGTATCGGGTTCGCCTTCTCCTGGTGTTGTGCGTACACTGCCATTCAGCAGGCTGGAGAAGTGTTCCCTCCATAATTTAAGTATGCTCTGGGCATCGGTGGCTAGATCACCTAGGGGGGTTCTACAAGAGTATGCTCCGGTCTTGAAACCTTCTGTAAGTCGCCGCATCTTTTCGTAGAATTTTCGAGCATTACCCCTGTCGGCCAGCTTATCGAGCTGTTCGTACTCACGCATTTCGGCCTCTTTCTTCTTCTGTCTGCAAATGCGTCTCGCTTCCCTCTTCAACTCTCGGTATCTATCCCATCCCGCACGTGTTGTGGACGATCGTAACGTTGCGAGGTAGGCAGCCTGTTTTCTCTCCGCTGCGACACGGCACTCCTCGTCGTACCAGCTGTTCTTTTGCACTTTCCGAAAACCAATGGTTTCGGTTGCAGCTGTACGTAAAGAGTTTGAAATGCCGTTCCACAGTTCCCTCATACCGAGTTGTTGACGAGTGCTCTCAGAGAGCAGGAGTGCGAGCCGAGTAGAAAATCGTTCGACTATCTGTTGTGATTGCAGCTTCTCGACGTCGAACCTTCCTTGTGTTTGTTGGCGTGCGTTTTTTGCTGCACAGAGGCGGGTGCGAATTTTGGCTGCAACAATATAGTGGTCCGAGTCGATGTGAGGACCTCGGAGCGCACGCACATCTAAAACACTGGAGACGTGTCTTCCGTCTATCACAACATGATCGATCTGGTTGGAGGTTTTTCGATCCGGAGACAGCCAGGTAGCTTGATGAATCTTTTTATGCTGGAATCTAGTACTACAGATAACCATATTTCGGGCCCCGGCGAAGTCGATCAGCCTCAACCCATTTGGGGATTTTTCCTCGTGGAGGCTGAATTTACCGACCGTAGTGCCAAAGATACCTTCTTTGCCCACCCTGGTGTTGAAGTCGCCAAGCACGATTTTGACATCGTGGCGGGGGCATCTCTCATAAGTGTGCTCCAAGCACTCATAAAAGTCATCTTTGGTCACATCGTCCTTCTCTTCCGTCGGGGCGTGGGCGCAAATCAGCGATATGTTGAAGAACCTCGCTTTGATGCGGATTGTGGCTAGACGTTCATTCTCCGGAGTGAATGATAGTACTAGGCGACGGAGTCTCTCTCCCACCACGAATCCAACACCAAGCTTGCGCTCCTTTATATGGCCACTGTAGTAAATGCCACAAGGACCTACTTGTCTCTGTCTTGTGCCGTCCATCGCACTTCTTGGACGGCAGTGATGTCAGCCTTTATTTTCACGAGGACATCAACCAGCTGGGCAGCGGCACCTTCCCAATTAAGGGACCGGACATTCCAGGTGCATGCCCGTTGTTCGTAGTCCTTATTTCGTTTGCCATGGTCGTCATCAAAAGGGGGGGGTCTCTCATCCGAGGCTGTTTGTTGTTTTTCATTGGGGGTGTTTTTTTACGTGGCGGGTCCCAAACCCAGCGCACAACCCTAGGTAGGGGATATTTCGCCTTCTCACTTTAGCTCGCCTTCAAACGGATGTTCTTAGGCTACCCAGAGGATACTTGGTCAAAGACCGGAAGTCGTGAGCTGCTTGAGTCATACGTAAAAGAATCGTTTCTGGCCACTCCCACGTGAATGGCGATCAGAGAACTTTCCTCACTTGCGTGAACTTCTACACAGGACTCCATCCTCCAACTTAATTATTTACAGATAAAAAATTAAAATAAAACCAAAATGGTTAATAATGCAAAAAAAAAAAAAAATCAAAATACACCTGCAGAAGCTACACGCTCAAAACAGGCTATTAAATTTATTTCAGAAAGTGACAGTTTAACAAGATACTGCACTAGATTTGCCTCTTCACCGATTCACCAAAACTCGGAATCGTTATTGGAAATAAAAAGTCAAAACCTTCAAAATTTTTGGACTCGCCTCCAAGCGGCTCATGATGCCATAGTAGATTCTGGCAATTCAGATCTACCCCATAATTTTAAATCATCGGCATACGATATTTACGAAAACTGCTTAGACCAATATGAAGAAACAAAAGCTATGATCTCCGAACAATTAAAGCTAATAAAAGCAATTGCATCTACTCCACAACCGAGAGTAGAGCTACCACAAGAAGACAGTCAAAAGGCAAGTTCAGGCAGCCAACTCGAGGTGCCCGCATGTGACACAGAAACCTTTTACGGAGGTTATGAAGAATGGCCGTCCTTCCGGGTCATGTTCACGGCCGTGTACATAAACCATCCTCAATTATCACAAGCGCAAAAATTTTATCACCTCAGATACAAAACTAAAGGTCAAGCAGGCATAATAGTAAAAGTGTTCGCTCTTAATGACGACAATTTCAATTTGGCTTGGGAAGCTCTAAAAGCGAGATATGAAAACGAAAGAATACTGGTCGATAAACAAATAACGACACAATTAAACTTCCTTAAAATCAAGAAAGAAACAAGTGAAGAATTTGTAAGACTACAATCCACAGTTTCTAAATGTTTGTCGATTATGTCGACACAAAATATTCCCACAGATAACTGGGACCCAATTCTGGTAAACATTTGCACCGCCGCATTACCAGAAAAGTCATTACTTCTATGGGAGTAATCGCTCTCATCACGAAAAAAGTGCCCAATGTGGCAACAAATGAAATGTTAGAAGAAATAATAATCAAAACTAAGAACATTAAACACGACCAAAATAAAAGCTTCAATAGACCCCAAGTTAGTAACAAAAACAATTTAAACAAACACTTTCACAAATCGCAATCGTTCACATGTGAACAAAGGAAACATATGTCATGCGAACTACACTGGTTGGCATATATATTTTGTCATAGCATTCATTTGACCTTTAGACTCTTGAACTAAGTACCGGTGCATTATTAGAACCGAAAATGATGATGAAAGAGAAGTGCAAATTAATAACTGTAAATATGCGAAATATTTCGTCAATTGTCTTTTGTTTTTTCGTTCTGCTGATAAGAATGCCGGCAAGCAACGATTTTTGCAGCGGCATATATATTTTGTCATTGCGTGATTTAGTTGTTTCTAGGCAAGCTGAAAGTGTGGACCAAAGGAGGTTATATTTTTTATTAATTTCCAGTTTAAAATAGATTTATAAAACAAAATAGTGAATTAAGATAAAAAAAAAATTTTGTCAAAATACTTATGCCACCCATGAAAGTACTTTGTTTTTAGTTTTAATTAAATAAAAAATCTAAATCAATGTTAAATATGAAATATTGTTATATTTATAATTTAATATATTGTAACTAAATGAACTATGTACAATCCATAAATACTTTTCTCTTTAAAATAAATAAAATTTCAAACCGAAACTGAGGCATCGCCATGTCAAAATATATATGCCGACCAGTGTATGTACAAGAGGGCAATAGCTTAAAACTTGCGGGAAGTTTAAAAAATTAAACATTAACGAAAGGAACAACTTTTTCAGATCAAAAAGATTGTGTACAAATTGCTTGTCCCATACACATAATCTTAAAAATTTCAAACGCAAATTTAACTGCTTACATTGTCATAAATGACATCATACAATGCTTCATTACAGCACATATCCAATCTCACCTGAAAGGAGCGCATATACAAAAAGAACCACGGGTTTAATTATAAAAACAAATCCCGAAAGCCAAAACACTAAAAATTGCCAATAGACACCATGCTGCTCAAAGGCACAAAAATCTCAAACGCTCTTACTAACTAAACTAGTTACAGAACTGGTCACCACCATTCCAACTCAAGTTGAGTATAATTAAAACAAATACCTTAATTCACAATTGAGGAAATGTCAAAAGTTAACAACTCAATCAAATAATGGCCGGTACGTCGTTCGACCACCACTAGAGCCAGAATTTTTCAATACTCCACAAATTTGTATAAAACACAAAATCAGAGGTTCAACTGACAGTCTCTACACATACAATTTTTCGGCCCCCCAGGATAGCTTTCACCAAAAATGGGAATCTGTTGTACAACTTGAACATCCCACTTAAAAAATTATAATTCTAATGAAGCCGGTCGCAATTACCGGCCCCCCTCTCGCAAGATCCCTCATAGTAATTTCATAGCTCATACTCCAGGACTAAGGAGTATCCATTCTGGCCATATCAGAAGTTACTATCCTTCAAAAGCCGAGAATAAATAAAATGCCTAAAATGCCACAATTGTCAATAATACAGAAAAGCCAAATAATAAACGACCGGTATACCATACCGATAAAATTAGAAATTTAAATAACCTCTAATGAAATGAACAAAAGCAAACAACGCACACACGGGTTTGCCATAATAACGGGTCGTCAAAAAAGCAAAATCAACTAAACACGCAAAATAAAGTTGCTTCTCTTAAATACCTGCACGCAAATTAAAATGCATACAAAACACTTGTGTTATGTTTTAAATCAAAATCCGTTCTCTGCACACCCGAATAAATGTTAGTACATTACTGACTTCTGTTGTCAGAATATATTCTGCGCCTCGGCTACCTCACCAGCAGTACGCCAAAATACAGACAACAACATAATGGTGGAATACTAGGCAAAATATTCGCTCAGGGGGATCAGGATGTTTAAATGAGTTAAGCATCCACCCCCTCTACTCGGTAAAACTGGCGCATCCTAATATAACAGCTCAACTCACCACGTCCGATGACCCCATACTCATACATCACCACACAACAGAACTCACCACACTTCTACTTCAATCAACCCACTCAATAAAAAGGATGGGAAAAAGGATAGCGAGCACAATTCGTTCGACACAATTCATCACATACAAATCGATCATCAACATTCGTTCCCGGTTATACAATGCGCTGTGTCGACACATACATAATTCAATTGGAATTTTGCTAGACTTCATCTCAACCCGGTTCCTGTGAGCAGCTTCCTTTCATTATATAAAATTCAACAACAATTTCGCACTGCGATTATTCAAAACATCACAGTTCCTTCTATTTAGATATATTTAAATTTGCATTGTATTCTAAACATATCAACAATTAAAAATAAAATTAAAATTAAATAAATTATACACGAAAACGTTCGCGCATATTCATTTGTATACTTAATTGCGGGTGTAAGTGAATTGTGCATATCCTTGCAAATTGGGGATATAACGTATGTATTCAAACTTAAATATGTTAAATTTATCATTTGACGGAACTTAATATCAATTGCTAAATGTGTATATAAAAGAAAATCGACTTTATACCTAAATATAAGACTGTGGAATTCTTCCAAATGCACAGTCGTTATGGCTTTATGTCAACTTTAGTAAGATAAAGAAAGTTAATGAACTTAAATCTGTCAAGTTAATGATTTCAAGCAAGTCAATATCGATTGCTAAATGCGTATATACACGAAAATATAATTTATATCTTAATATAAAATAAGGGAATTCGTCCAAAGGCACAGCCGTTATGGCTTTATGTCAACTTCAGTAAGATAAAAAAAGTTAATTAACTTAAATATCTGAAGTTAATGATTTCAAGCAATACGATTCACGATTGCTATATGCGTATATACACAAAACTAGAATATATATCTAACTATAAAATAAGGGAATTTGTCCAAAGGCACGGCCGTTATGGCTTTATGTCAACTTCAGTAAGATGAAGAAAGTTTATTAACTTAAATATGTTAAACTAATGTTTTGGTCAACTCAATATCGATGGCTAAATTTGTATATACAAGTGTATAAATGAGCATCCTCCCCTGACCTCAATACACACACCACATCGATTCAAATTTGCATCACTAACACGCAACCTTCACCACACCACGGCACATCGATTCAAACTTACATCACTAACACGCAATCTTCACCACACCACACCACACTGACAACCCACATTCTACACGAGAACGGCACACACCCACACCCACACCTACACACATATACATCAACCACATTCACACCATCCTATTCAGCACCAACGGGGATAAAGAAGGACCGATTACCAGATTCCGATCAGTTCGTTTGCGACATCATCAGCGATCGGTTCGACACAATCTCTGCGCGTCCCGCCTCTACATCCAGATCCTCACCGCAATAAAAGTTTTTTTGATATTTATATTTGTATTTCACTTATTTTGAATAAGTCATCGCAAGTCGGTTGGTTCATTTAAAATAAAAGGCTGTTCGGTTGTTCTCGATCCTCACACTCACAGATAAATTCATTTTCAGTTCTTTCCGCTATTTTAATTTTTGGTACAAAAATCCCAAAAAAGTTAACAACAAGAAAATCGACTTTATACCTAAATATAAGATTACGGAATTCTTGGAAATGAACTGCCGTTAAGGTTTCATGTAATTTTTAGTACCATGTATAAAATTAGTTAACGATTTGAAGCAAATCAAGCTAGATTCGTATATACGTAAAATAGAATTTATATCTAAATATATAATCAGGGCATTCTTCTAAATGCACTGCCGTTATGGTTTTATCTTAACTTCAGTAAGGTGAAGAAAATAACTTAAATATTTTAAAGTAATCATTTGAAGCAACTCAGTGTCTATAGATAAATGTGTATACACAAGAAAATCGACTTCACACCTTAATATAAGATTTTGGAATTCTTCCAAATACACTGCCGTTATGGCTTTATACTATCTTCAGTAAGATGAAGAAGGTTAATTAACTTAAATATTTGAAGTTAATGATTTGAAGCAACTCAATATCGCTTGATAAATGAGTATATACAAGAAAATCGATTTTATACCTAAATATAAGATTATGGAATTCTTCCAAATGCACTGCCGTTATGGCTTTATGTCAACTTTAGTGAGATGAAGAAGGTTAATTAACTTAAATATGTTAAATTTATGATTTGAAGCAACTCAATATCGATTGATAAATGTGTATATACAAGA
The DNA here is from genome assembly GCF_023373825.1 of Bactrocera dorsalis. Classification (NCBI taxonomy): domain Eukaryota; kingdom Metazoa; phylum Arthropoda; class Insecta; order Diptera; family Tephritidae; genus Bactrocera; species Bactrocera dorsalis. Next base: position 49,831,101 of record NC_064303.1, read on the forward strand.
AAATCGATTTTAAACCTAAATATAAGATTATGGAATTCTTCCAAATGCTCTGCCGTTATGGCTTTATGTCAACTTTAGTGAGATGAAGAAGGTTAATTAACTTAAATATTTGAAGTCTATCATTTGAAGCCACTCAATATCGATTGCTAAATGTGTATATACAAGAAACTGGACTTGACACTAAAATATAAGATTGTGGGATTCTTCCAAATGCACTGCCGTTATGGCTTTATGTAAACTTCAGTAAGATTATGAAAGTAATCAACTTAAATATGTGAAGCTAATGATTTGAGTCAACACATTATTGATTGCTAAATGCGTATATACACGAAAATAAAGTTTATATCTAAACATAAAATTGGGAAATTCTTCCAAATGCACGCCCGTTATGGCTTTATGTCAACTTCAGTAAGACGAAGAAGGTTAGATAACTTAAATAAGTGAAGTCTATCATTTGAAGCAACTCAATATCGATTGCTAAATGTGTATATTCAAGAAACTCGACTTGACACTAAAATATAAGATTGTGGGATTCTTCCAAATACACTGCCGTTATGGCTTTATGTCATTTTCAGTACCATGGAGAAAGTAAGTTAACTTAAATATGTGAAGTTAATGATTTGAGTCAGCACATTATTGATTGCTAAATGCGTACATATATACACGAAAATAGAATTTATATCTAAATATAAAGTTAGGAAATTCTTCCAAATGCACGCGCGTTATGGCTTTATGTCAACTTCAGTAAGTTAAAGAAAGTTATTGAACTTTGAATAAAAGGTTGCGAAATTTATATATTTTGTTTGTATTTTCACAGTTTCATAAACGGAATTATAATTTTTGTAATTATAAATGTTATACAATTTAAGGTTAAAAAATATGTGGCGACAAACGGGATGGTGAGAATCCTGCTCCGACTTGCTGGAGCTGGCGATCGAGTTCTCGCGGATGGAGATCGGATAGATTTATCCCGGTAGAGTAGCGGCGCAGTGTCTCAGCGAAAGTTGATTTGCAATGAGTGTATGGCGAATGTGTCGAACGAATGTGTCTCCTCTCCTGTTGTTTAGTGGGTAGGAGCACAGGTATAATGAGTTGCGGTGAAGTGTCATCAGCTGTGGTGAATTGCGCGGTCGTATTAGGGTGCGCCAGTTTTTCCCAGGTTGAGTGAGGGGGGAGGCTTAACTCATTTAAACATCCTGGGCCCCCTAGGCGAATATTTTGCTTAGTATTCCAAACACATGTATTATAAAGTATTTAATATTGGCGTTGTAATATTGTCATATTTATTCGTGTATGTGAAAAACAGCTTTTGGTGTAAAATATATCATTTGTACATATTTGAATATGAATTTTAAAATGCAAATAGATGCTTAAGAGAAACAACTTTATTTTGCGGGTTATTTATTATTTGGCTTTTATGTGTTATTAGCAATTGTTGCAATTTTTTATGATATTTAATTTATGATCGGCTAATAAAGGATAGTAACTCCACGCCTGGCTCAGATATGGCCAGAATGGGTACTCCTTAGCCCTGGAGTTAGGGCTGTGACAATACAGGGATCTTGCGAGAGAGTGGCCGGTAATTGCGAATGGCTTCATTAGAATTATAATTTTCTAAGTGGGATGTTCAGGTGTTACAACAGATTTTCACCAAATTCTATTATGAGGAGCGCTTAAAAAGATGCAATAAGAGCTACCTTATTTATTTGTAAATGTAGGTGCGTCAATCTATCGCAATGGGAGTATGGTAATCTCTTAACTTGCTTTTGCGATTTTATTTATTTTAAAATTATATTTTATGTTTTTATATATGCACTAATTTGGCGTTTAGTAGCGCGCCACCGATCTAGGATCTGTTCAGAACTGTTTTTTTTATTACGCTCTTTTTATTTATTAACATATTTGTTGTCCGAAAGTTTTGTATTTAGGTACACCCTAATACGAGGACTTGTTTATACATACGAATGCAGGTACTTATGTTTTGTGCAATTGAGAGCTCGTTAAAGAGATCAATGCTGTTTTACATAAGTATGCACGATTTGTTTGCATGTATTTCTGCTTATGTTCTTAAGCAAATGAGAGCTCATTAAAGAGATCGATTTGCTTTTGTAAGCTCGTTCTTGTTTGCTAAAGAACAAGTGATATTGCAGAATAGATGCCAATATGGATTTTGAATATGAGTTTGTAATAATACATGGTAATATGTAATATATTGATATGTTTAGTGTCACAGCAGATTCTTTGCCGTATTGATTACGGATTTCAGATTCTTTGCCGTATTGATTACATGTACAAATATTTTTGTAATTATAATATATATTCGTTTAGCTATTTTTGTAATATTTGTGTATTTTTGTTTTGATACACCACTTTTTGCTTAACTGATATGCTTTTGTCACTACTTTACTTCACACTTTATGCGATAATTCTCAAAGTGTACTATTTCTCTGTCCATGACTGTATATATATTTTTTTGTGTTTCTATCATTTCACCGTTTCTCTCTATTTTCTTAAAATGTTTGCCACTCCACTGACATACATATGTATGAATATGGTATGTTATTTTTTTTTTGTTGTGTTGTTTGGATGACTGCGTTTTTTTGTTTTTGCACTGCACACTTTTATGGAAGTTTGTTTGTAAGTGATCCAATGCTAAATCTCACTGTGCGACTCTGATTTTGCGCCACCTACTTGTCGGCACTGAAAATCTACTACATTATCACAGCTTATTTAGACACTACCTAGGGAAAAAAATTTAAACAAACAGCTGTTTTTTCATCTTTCCAACGGCAGTGAGGACGGGCTGATGCTTTTACATATGACTCAAGCAGCTCACGACTTCTAGTTTCTGACCAAGTATCCTCTGGGTAGCCTAAGAACATCCGTTTGAAGGCGAGCTAAAGTGAGAAGGCGATCCCTACTTAGGAATGTGCGCTGGGTTTGGGACCCGCCACGTAAAAAAACACCCCCATTGAAAACTAGCAATCAGCCTCGGATGAGAGACCCCCTTTTGATGACGACCATGGCAAACGAAATAAGGACTACGAATTGAGGGCATGCACCTGGAATGTCCGGTCTCTTAACATCAGGCTGACATCACTGCCGTCCAAGAAGTGCGATGGACGGCACAAGGACAGAGACAAGTAGGTCCTTGTGGCATTTACTACAGTGGCCATATAAAGGAGCGCAAGTTTGGTGTGGGATTCATGGTGGGAGGGACTCCGTCACCAAGTACTATAATTCACTCCGGTGAATGAACGTCTATCTACAATCCGCTTTAAAGCGAGGTTCTTCAACATATCACTGATTTGCGCCCACGCCCCAATGGAAGAGAAGGACGGTGTGAACAAAGATGCCTTCTATGAGCGCTTGGAGCGCACTTATGAGAGTTGCCGCCGCCAATTGGGCTGGCATCGGCTGTACGACAGTAGCAGTCTACCAGACAGATAGTTACTGATTATCCTTAGTAGATAGCTCGGAGTATTTCTTGCTTCTAAAGCCCTAATTATATGTGGCCAGGATGCAAAATTAAAAGAATTTTTGACATCAAGTGTGACAACTACGCAATATTTTTTATCGCCATGCATCCACCTGGTTCCCTCTATGGCCTTGGCCGCAATGTCCGTCAATTTTACGACTGCGTCCATGGTGGATCGATGTCTTCGGAAACCAAATTGGTTTTCAGACAAGCCAGGCAACTCTTCTTCTAGGTAACGTTCCAAACGTTTGCAGATCAACTTCTCCAATATTTTAGCCATCGTATCGATCATACAAAGTGGTCTATACGCACTCGGCTCGCCCGCCGGTTGGTTTGGCTTCTGGAGGAGAACCAGGCGCTACTTCTTCCATACTCTTGGGAAAACGTTTTCGTTTAGACACCAAGAAAAAATTTCAGCGACGGCCTTTTTGCTGTGTTTAACTGCAATCCTAAGCGCCTTGTTTGGGATGCCATCAAGTCCTGGCGCCTTTGTATTACCGAATCTTTCCGCCACTTCTACTCTCTTCTCCTCATCGATTGACAAAACTTCGGCCACTGATGGTATTGTTCTGCTCGTATGCTGTTATTGCGATGGGAAAAGCCTTGGTTTCGCGGCTTCTTACCGATTTCAAGCATAATGGCAAGATGATCGCTATGTGTGTAGAAGTTGCACACTTTCCAACGTGCAAATCGAGCCAGTGAGTTTCTGGTGAACGTAATATCTATAATCGATCCGGGCCATTCTTCTCGGAGGTATTTCTACCTCCCGTATTAAGCAGCACAGCATCTAGTAAGGCGAACGTTTTAAGCGGAGCATTATCTCGCCTGTTTGTCTTGCTACTATCCCATTCGATTGCTTACGCGTTAAAATCGCCTACTATCACATTTGGTGTAGTAATAAGGGCGTCCTGGACTAATTCATCGAGGATCTGTTCATAAGCACCTTGTAGTATACTCGGAGGGAGGTAGCAGCTGTAGAAATAGATTTCGCTTATTTTCACTCGCGTATAATATGACTTCCCCAAGAGCGGCTTGTCTTGGAAGGCGTTTTCCCCACAGGCCTATATGGCAGCTTCGCTTTCTTTGTCGAAAATCCAGCTACCAGCACTTATGTTTTTATACTGCTCGGAGAATATTGCCACATCTACCTTCTTCTCGTAGATTACGTAACTCTTCGCAATGATTTAGGTTGGTTTTTACAACTCTCATTTCGCCTTTTTACATGCCGCTTGGCAGAGGGGACATTTCCCACTTCCCATTCGGTGATTCGTTTCATTTCCATGACGCACAGGACGGTTTTTTATCGCGTTCTTTTGCGAAGTGCCCCATTTCACCACACTTTGCACAACACTTGCTTCTGTCAACCAGACATGCTCTCGCCAGATGCCCATATTCCAGGCATCTGAAACACTTCCTAAGGTTCGGCTTCTCTCTTATTCGGCTTATAACCCGTCCAATCTTGATTTTACGTGAAGCAATTAATTTTCCTGCGTCCGATACCGGAATGCTGATCACCGCCGTCTGCGTACCCGCGTATGCCTGTCTCATGCTTTTAATTGAGCTATCCCTGAAGGAGCCTAGCTCATTAATTTGTGATCGAATTGCATTTACGACGTCTTCTTTTGTTGTTACCTCATCCAGATCGTGGATCTCTACAGATACCTCATGGGTTAAGGCTCTTATCTGTGCCTGATCACCTAACACCTCACATATCTCCTTTTCATATGTACCCGTGTTTGTCATTTGCGCCTTTTTAATGCGCGACACGTCCTCTCCAAGTTCTTTGAGGGCATCCTCCTTCTTGACAGCTCTAAGTATGTCGCTGTACGACATGTTTCCACTTCTTCGAAACACTGGTTGTAGTCACTTTCCGGGATGTCCTTTAGTTCCGCCTTCGCTGCGGCTTGAATCTCCTCTATTGTATAAAAACGGTGTTCCTGGAGCAGTGTTTTGAGCTTGGTGAACAGCCAGAAGTTACACGACGCCAGACCAGGTGAATACGCTAGTTGCGGTACGTTAGGGGTTGAGTTTTTGGCGAAATGATGACGAATTTTTTCCAAAAAATTCAATGTTTTCTGTACTAGTCGAGATTTGATGCGCTTGAGGCATCTAGTGCACTGCGCATGATAAACCCATTCTCAGGAGTGGAAAAACGAAAAGGTCGGCACGTAGTATAATATGAGGTGTGTTCAAAAAGTATCGCGAAAGTTTTGCTGACAGTTTTCATCGATTTCAGGGGCGTGGTGCATCATGAGTTTTTGCCACAGGGAAGAACGGTCAATAAGGAATATTACCTGCAAGTTATGCGCAATTTGCGCGAAGCAATCCGCCAAAAACGCCCGGATTTGTGGAAGAACAAAAATTGGCTTTTGCACCACGATAACGGGATTGTGGTGTCCGCAAGGTCCATGAACCACATTGGTTTTCATCACTTTGTTTAATAATGGACCTTTCTCTGCATCAGGAATTTCCGCAGAAATGATTTCATCATTTTGATCTGGTGGAACAACTATCCACCATCCAAAGAAGAACATTGTAACTGTTGTTTGAAAAGTCGTTCTGTGACAACGTGTCGATCGCTTGCTTAATTCCACACGTATGTCATGGGAGTACTCGTTCATGTGCCTTGGCGTTGATGGCAAAAAGAACACCGAACGATATTAGCGGGACCTCTTCGTGGCTTCGTAACAAATTTCAATCTGTAATTGATAACTTCGTTTGAAACACACATAAAGTTTTCACTGAATAATTTTCAAATTTTTTTTTTTAAATAGCCGAATAAAAGAGCAAGCGACCGTAATTGAACGATTCAAATAATCTACAAATCAAAATATTGAAAAACAAAAGAAAAAAGAATTGTATGAAAAAAGTCAATTTTTCGACTTTTTCTTATGAAAAGTTTTTTTTTTTTTTTGAACCTTTCCAGATCCACAGCGAACAACTTCTGAAAATTTCATGAAGATTGGTTTCGCCGTTCTCGCCGTTCTCGAGCCTTAGCGTTACTAACAAACAGGCTTTCATTTTTACTTACATATGTACATATATATACGTATACAAAATAAAACCTTTGTATGGGAAAAAGAAAAGGACTGTTTTTAGGCGTTTTCCGGCAACTTTTGTATTTTTTTTTACATAAGAACCTTCTCCTATTAATAACAAATACAACAAAAAAAGAATTAGTGAAACCGGAAAACGGGTTTCATTTCTATATATACTAGCTGACCCCGCAACCGTTTTCCTGCGTAAAATTACATATGTGTTTTGAAATGAAAAGAAAATTAAATTTATCATTTCTTTTATTTTCAATGTAACGCAGCTTGATAAAGAACATTTTTTGGTTTCTGTTCCGGTGCGTAAATGTACAAAGAACATAGTTTTCCAACACGTGAGCACGCCACGTATTTTTGGCCGCGTAAAAAACATAGCAGCTCAAAATTTATGCCATACACTTCTAGCGACTATCCTTGTGTCCTGATGATTGTCATCTCAAATGCTATTTTTACTGGAAACGGAATCCGTTTGAACTGAAATGGCAAATCGTGAGAACTCAAACAAATTCGTAGAATCAAGCATTCTGCCCCCTTGTATTCGATAGCTGCGTCACAATCAGTCGGGTTCCATTACACAGCTTCGGGGCTTGTAGATTGCGAAGCATAATAATGACAGATCCAACTTTGAGACGCAAATGATGCGGTGGCATACAAAGCCCCTCCAAAGAGTTTAGAAACTCCACTGGATAATTCACGGCGTCGTCTTCATTGTCAGGACGATCGATCGATTTGTATGAGCGCAATTCTCCCGGAATTTGACATTGAACATTCCAGTTTAAGTCTAAACAATTCTTGATGAGTTCATCTTTCGTGAATCGATAAACGGCAAATGGAATTGATATCAAACCACCTGAAGTATCAACCGGAATTTATCCATACTCAATTTTTAGATGTAAAATGTCTTCGGCAATGTCATTTTTGTTCGTATCTCATAATAGACGCGGATTTGGAGGCTGATATGTCGAAATGATTATTGTGAAAAGTGTGCGAATGTCATTTTCATTCCAGTGATTATCATTTTCCAGCAATTGTAATTCCAGCAATTACTTCTCACAAAGTTGCACACACCGTATCATTCACAGTACGCAATGACTCATATGAAGTTGAACCGCGTACATTTATCAATAGCAACCGAAGGTAGAAACAATCGTCGTTTTTCGGGTAGATTGTGTAAATTCATCTTAATGCATTAATTGATAACACACCTGCATGTCCATTTACTGGTTGGCCTTGCTTTCTGCGCAATTATTTCTTCAACGATGCATTCCATGCATAATTTCCGAATGTCCTCGCAAACGGATCACTGACGAAAGTTGAGCAAAAACTCGTAAATGTTAATTTTGTTGCTGGCGGTGTTTCCATTGGCTGTACTGTATTCTCTGGGTTGAAATGCACTCTTCGGCCATTCTCCAAATTAACTGGGAGACGCACAACAGTCGAAAAGCGCTACAAAGTGCTTTAGCGCAGTTCACGTATCAACCGTATCGTTCAAGACCAATAACCGCCATGTTGCTTCCTTTGGTAATGTGCTTACAAACGTATTTTATTGATTACACTAAACTGCAATACTCAACATTGATATGCGCTTTGAATATGAATTAGACAATAATGGTGAATATAGTACGATCCGTGTGTTGTCAACTTCGATATTCACTCTTCTAAATTGAAAGCTGAATGTTCTGCCATTGTCGTCTGGTGAGCAACGCCGATATAACGGGTGATTTTTTTGAGGTTAGGATTTTCATGCATTAGTATTTGACAGATCACGTGGGATTTCAGACATGGTGTCAAAGAGAAAGATGCTCAGTATGCTTTGACATTTCATCATGAATAGACTTACTAACGAGCAACGCTTGCAAATCATTGAATTTTATTACCAAAATCAGTGTTCCGTAATCCGCTTTTTTATCGACAAATTTTGTTCAGCGATGAGGCTCATTTCTGGTTGAATGGCTACGTAAATAAGCAAAATTGCCGCATTTGGGGTGAAGAGCAACCAGAAGCCGTTCAAGAACTGCCCATGCATCCCGAAAAATGCACTGTTTGGTGTGGTTTGTACGCTGGTGGAATCATTGGACCGTATTTTTTCAAAGATGCTGTTGGACGCAACGTTACGGTGAATGGCGATCGCTATCGTTCGATGCTAACAAACTTTTTGTTGCCAAAAATGGAAGAACTGAACTTGGTTGACATGTGGTTTCAACAAGATGGCGCTACATGCCACACAGCTCGCGATTCTATGGCCATTTTGAGGGAAAACTTCGGACAACAATTCATCTCAAGAAATGGACCCGTAAGTTGGCCACCAAGATCATGCGATTTAACGCCTTTAGACTATTTTTTGTGGGGCTACGTCAAGTCTAAAGTCTACAGAAATAAGCCAGCAACTATTCCAGCTTTGGAAGACAACATTTCCGAAGAAATTCGGGCTATTCCGGCCGAAATGCTCGAAAAAGTTGCCCAAAATTGGACTTTCCGAATGGACCACCTAAGACGCAGCCGCGGTCAACATTTAAATGAAATTATCTTCAAAAAGTAAATGTCATGAACCAATCTAACGTTTCAAATAAAGAACCGATGAGATTTTGCAAATTTTATGCGTTTTTTTTTAAAAAAAAGTTATCAAGCTCTTAAAAAATCACCCTTTAGTACAGTACAGCACAGCCATCATTTCTTGTTTGTGTTTCCGAAAGAAAAGCACGTGGATAGTGTTTGGTGGATTCATTGTCAGACATACAAATCGAAGTGGGATTGTGGTATCCGCAAGGCTCATGAACCATAATGATTTTCATCACTTCGTATAATACTGGATCTTTCTCTGCATCAGGAATTTCAGCAGAAATGATTTCATCAATTTCATCTGGTGTAACCACCATCCAAAAAGGAATGTGTGCGTGGGGCAAACCTCTCTTTTGACACTCAACAGAGTACATCTAGTATTTAATCGCAACATATATACGTTGCTTCTAGATAAAGTCCATCGAAGCTGTTGCTTGAAAAGTTTTGATGTGACATCGTGACGATCGCTTGCTGATTGACCGCGATCCATAATAACGCACGTATGTCATCGCATCTTGGGAGTACTCGGTCAAGTGCCTTGCGTTGCATGTACTTATGTTGATGCCAAAAAGAACACCGACCGATATTACAAATTTCGATCTGTGAGTGATCACTTTGTGTGCAACACACGTAATATTTCACTGAATAATTTCAAAAAATTGTTGAAGCAAACGACAAATTTGAACGATTCAAATAATTGAAAAACAAAACAAAAAAAATTTTATGGAAAAAATTAACTTTTTGGAATCGTCCAATTTTCCGACTTTTCCTCAAGAAAAGCATACAGGGTTTTTTATTTCTAAACCTTCACCGATCCACACAGAACATTCTCTGAAAATTTCATCAAGATTGGTTCTGTCGTTGCCTTAGCGTTACTAATAAACAAACATTCGCTTGTATGTTTTTAGGGCTTTTCTGGCAATTATTCGGGGTATTCTTGTCGTAAAAACCATCCTTGAGCTTCAGCGAACATGTAGAAAAAAGAATTGGCCAAATTAGCTTAGGCGTTTTTGAGTTATGCGCTTACCAACACATTTTGCGATTCATTTTTATATGTAAGATGAAATGTATATTTTTCAATCTTTTTGAGAGATTTTCCATAAGAACCTTGTGCAGAGTATTAGAAAACTACAAAAAAAAATTAGTCAAATCGGTTCAGCCACTCACGCGTGATGCCGTGACAACGCATGCGTGTTGTCTTGCGTGAAATTACGTATTTTGAAATGAAAAAAAAAGTTGAATTTACGTTGTGTTAAAAATCATTTATTTTCGATTTTTCTAAATTTTTTTCAATGTAACGCAGTTTGATAAGCAACATTTTTTGGTTTCTATTCCGGTGCGTAAATGTACAGAGAAGATGGTTTGCCAACTCGGGAAAACGCCACGTATAATTGGCGCGCACCCATGCAATCGTAGTTACGATAATTTGATAAACATTCGTGATGAGTTCATATTTCGTTTAAGTAAACTGACAAAAGGGAAGTGGAATTGATATCAAACCACTGGAACCGAAATGTCCCTATTTCCAATTCTTAATGAATAGGATGTAAAATATCTTCGGCTATATACATTCCATTCCATAATTGACGCTGATTTGAAGGCTGATATGTCGAAATGACCATCGCGAAAAGTGTGCGCAATGACTCAAATCAAACTGAACGACGTACATTTATTAATAGCAACCGAAGGTATTAACAATCGTAGTTTTTCGGGTGGATTATGTAAATTCGTCCTAAGGAATTAGTTGAGAACACATCTGGATGTCAATCTATTGGTTGGCCTTGCTATCAGCGTACCTATTTCTTTGGCGATGCATTCCATGCATAATATCAAGGCATTTCCAAATAGAGCAATGTTCTCACAAACGAATCACTGACGCAAGTTGAGAAAAAACTCGTTAATGTAAATTTTGTTGTTGGAAGTGTTTCCGCTGGCCGCACTGTATTCTCTGGGTTGAAAAACACTCTTTAGCCATTCTCCAAATGAACTGCGAAACGCACAACAGTCGGAAAAGTCGATTTCACCAAACTACAATATCAAACATTTGCAAGAGTTTTGAATGGGAATTAGACAATAGTGGCGAATATGGTACGATCCATATGTTGTCGACTTCGATATTCACTACTCTTAGTTGAATGGTAAATGTCCTGCCATTGTCGTCTGATGAGCTACGACGATAGAGTGGATATCCATCGTTTCCAGTTCGCGTTTCCGAAAGAAAAGCAAGTGGATAGTGGTCGTGCATTTATTGTTATCCAGCATCTGACCATACTTGTAGATATGTACATACGTTGCTTCAAGATAAAGTCCATCAAACATCGTAGCTGTTTGAAAAGTCTTGCTGTATTATCGTGATGATTGCTTGCTGATTGACCGCGAGCCATAATTCCACACATATGTCATCGCATCCTGGGAGTCTCATGTAGTTCATGTGCCTTGGGCTGCCATACGTTGATGGCAAAAAGAACGCCGACCGATATTAGCGCGATGTCTTCGTTGCTTCGTAACAAGTTTCAATCTGTAATTGATCACTTCGTTTGAAACACACATAAAGTTTTCACTGATGAATTTTCATTAATTTTTCTTTTAAATAGCCGCAGAAAAAAAGCAAGCGACCGAAATTGAGCGATTCAAATAATTTACAAATCAAAATATTGAAAAACAAACCAAAAAAGAATTGTATGAAAAGTCACTTTTTGGAAATTTCCAATTTTTCGACTTTTCCTTATGAAAAGTATATGGTTTTTTTTTTATATCTAACCTTTTCCAGATCCACAGCAAACAGTTCTCGAGCGTTAGCGTTACTAACAAACAATCGTTTTTACTTACATACATATGTACATATGTATGTATGAAAGTACATATACATATAGATACAAAATAAAACGTACAACGTACATACATATGTACATATGTATGTATGAATGACATATACATATACATACATAAGAAAACGTTTGTATGGGAAAAAGAAAAGGGCGGTTTTTAGGGGTTTTCCGGCAACTTTCCTAATTTTTTATACATAAGAACCATCTCCTAATAATAACAAATACAACAAAAACAGATCAGCCAAATCGGTTCAGCCATTCACGCGAGATGCCGTGACAACGAAAACGGTTTCATTTTTATATATAAGATTTGTTAGTTTTACTTTCACACTTCGTAAACAAAACGCTTTTAGTTTTTACACCATCTGACAGATGTATACTGAAAAAATCTTAAGCTTTTTTAAGATTGAAGTTCTACACTTTGGACTCACTAGTATGCGCAACTCAAAGCTAATTGCCTGTGCTGTTTCGGTTTTAAAAAATTCCGGTTAAAAAAGAACGTCCGTTCGCGATTATAGTCTTTAATACAATGATATTCTTTAGTAGATTATGGATATACTTGTATATTACAAAAATTGTAAGTATTTTACATAATGTAAAACTTTTATAATGTATACAAATATTTTAACAAATTTAGTTCTTAAAAAATATTTTTTGATTTATAAAGTCGCATGACGCAACATATACTATCGTGAACATTCAAGATGATTGCAATTCACAATAACACCAATCTGCAATTCGGTCGACCAGCATTTTCGATCGTTGTCAAAGATGGAATGCAACTCATAATAGGGGCTCATGTGCGTCAATATATTAATATTTGAATGTTTGTATGTATTTTATAAGTAAGATTTGGGTAAGTGCATATGTAAATATGTATGTTTGTATTTATTCTCGCATTGGAAATTTTGCATTTTAAGGCTTTTGCTTACCTCTTTTATGCAATCCTGCTTACTATTTGAAGAAACAGAAGGGGTATTGCTTGGAAAATTTGCAAGTAAATACTTGAATGTAATTTGTTTGTTTTCTGTTGTAGTGGGTGTGTTTGTATACACAAGGATAAGTTTAGAAGGCAGTAAATGATTTCCTTTTGTATTTATAAAAATATATGGATGATATATTTTTCAACTGTATTTTTTTCCCGTTTAGAAATCGATCAAACGGATTATATACATAGGTTTTATATTTGATAAAACCATATGATATCATATATATTTACATATGTTCATAAAAAATTAAAACGACTTACTTTGTCTCGCCTAAAGGTAGTTGTGGGAGAATACAGTACATATATTTATATAATTTTGGTGATATTAACCGCTTTCGTTTCGGTTTCCTCCTGTCCTTATTAGTCCTATTTCCTCCTGTGTTTAATGTTCCTTTCCTAATATCCTCCTTTAGGTTGGTACGCAGCTCTCGAGTAATTGCTCAAGAACAAAAATACATTATTTCTCAAGTAATTTTGACAGCTGGTTACGCATTGTGAATGATCCACATTAGAAGAGCAAGAGAGAATAAACAAAGTAAACAAACTTTGTGCGTATGTATGTGCATGGTAACACAAATATTTTCATTGAGATTTAAGGAATGTTGTTGATGATTGGTTGGTTTTATACAACATTTCAAAATGGAACATACTTTATAATAATGATTGCAACTAACTTAGGATGAATTTGACGATTACTTCGAATTTCCTGCAAGAAACAATTGTTGATTTGATGTTTCTTTGCAAAACCAGGTTTGCCATATTCACATTTTATTGAAAAAAAGTATTAAAAATTAGTACTAGCTTTCTTAAGAGCTGCGTACTAGCACAAGTAACTTTATCGCAGGAACGTTTCTGGACCGTTTCTTAAGCGTTTTTTTATATGAAGTTTTTACGTTTCTTGAGAGCTGCGTACTAAGCTTTTGATTAGTGTCCTCTTGCTCCCGTTTTCTCCTTTTTAGAGTACGTATGTATGTTAGTATTGTACGTTTCTAATTATATCGCGCCCGATTTATTAGTTAATTTTTGGTATTTTTATGGTTAGAGCGCGCCCGATTAATGTTTTACTTTTTGGTATTTTTATGGTAAAAGCGCGCCCGAAAACATAAATTTTTATAATTTTTAATATTTGTATTTATTATTATTATTATTTTTTCTTAGCACTGTATTTTTCTTGTTTTTGTTTTTTTTTTTTTGTTTTTATATTTTTGTTGTTTTATATGTGTTAACTACTTGCACTGGACAACTCTTAAAAATTTTGTTTCTTTATTTTATTTATTTATGTTTCCACAAAACAAAATGATTGACATTTTTATTATATTTGTTTTGTTTTATATGTGTTGGCCTAGATATAGTAATTTATGTTTGTGAATCTTTTATTTTTCAAATACATACATATTTGTTAGCTTTTGCACAGCACTTTTATTTATTTATATTTTTCTCTTTTTTTTATACATATGAAATTTTTGTACCACAGTATATTATACTTGTATATACGCGTATGTGTATATGTAGTATGAACAATATTTTATTTTTTGGTCACTGTACCTGCTGCTGTCCAAAACCGGTTTTTGGCACATATGTTCTTTATTCTTTGTTCTTTGCCTTTGTTTTTTTTTTTATTTGGTTTTGTCACTTGTTATTACATTTTCGGCACTTTCTCACAGGTTAAAAACTTTTATTAACTGTTTTTTCCGAAATCTTAAATTTTTTTTTTGACTTTATTTAGCCACAGTGCCTTTCTTTATGGCTCGAAGGACCATGTACAAAAAACTCACCTTATAGGCCACTCACACTTTTAGTTAAAAGAAAATGCACCAATTTCAAAGATCGTTACAAACTTTTATTTTCTGCGAAATTCACTTCACAATTATTGTAATAAAATAGGTTTAATTGAACTGAAGTATTGAATAGTTTAACAACGTTAAATATATATTATATAAAAAGAAACTGATCAATTATATATTGGAACCAGTAGCTATTAGGTTAAATATATATTACTCGGGTAAGCGGATCGGAACCGGGATGCTGCGGAAAGCGAAGATGTTGGTTGCTCGACGTCGTAACGAACAAAGGTGCGCGCGATCCTTTCTCCTTTCCTTTTGTTCTAATTAGAATGTAGAATGTCACGCGTTCATGTGCGTGTATGTGTGTTAGTATTTGGTGCTCTCTCGCGTGATGAGGTGAATGGTTGATTCGGTGTGCTGAATTGATGCAAATGTGATGCGACGTCGCTACTCATTTAGCCAAAAGGTAAGAAGTATTTCACTTTCAAAAGAATAACTTTTATTTTTTTCTTTTATAAATGCTTATTTTGTATTCACACAAAATGTTCAAAGAGGACTTTGTACGAAATTTTATTAGCAGTTTGGTTTCAACTGATTTCACTTAACAATTTTTGAAGTTTTAAACAGCGTTGTTTCGACGGACGTACCGATGGTGAAAACGTTCGAGGTCATGGGTAAAAACAAAAAAAGCAACCATTCCGATCTCACTAATTCTTTTGTATCGGTTGTGGGTGGTGAAAAAAGCGAAGTGTGGGTGTGTAGTGTGGTTGGTATGATGTGTAGCTGTGGTTGTGTGGATGATATGTTGTGTTGCATTGGGTTGTAGGACTTTTTGGTATGTTGTGTGGGTTTTGTGCGACGAGTGCTGCGAGGATGATATGTGCGACGTAGCAAAATATCGCAAGACCCGATGTCGCATTCCGGCCCCCTAGACTGATTATTCGCCTAGAAGTCATTGCAACCGTTGTAGAGTGCTCACTACGGCGTTCAGTGCAGTTGGTTTACGTTGTTGATTACGATGGCCGCAGTTTGACGGAGGTGGTCGTGAGTGCGTTCCACTGGTGCACCTGGAATGGTGCACTCTTCGGCGCTGGACGGATCCTCGTGTTGTCTGCGCTTGTTATTTGTGTAGATTGCTGGCGGATTGACTCGGCGGCAGGGTATGATGAGGGCGTTGACAATATTGGCATGACCCGTCGGTTGGACATTCGAATGGGTGTGGGAGTCTGCAAAGCAACCTATGCAATGGCTATGAGCGCAGGCGATCTGTTGGCGTTGAGCTGGCTTCATGCTTTTGAAGATTGTACACCTCTTCGGAATATGGGGTCGTTGGCATAAGCTGCATCTAGGAGGCAAATTTTCTTCAAATTTATCTTCATATTTAAACCTAGGTGTTGCAGCAGATGATAGCCTTGGCGGACTCAAGACTTTTCATGTCTTTGGTGCGGCGACGGGTGGAGCTGATGCTCTAGGCGCAGCAATCGCGGTCTTCACAGTCTTGGGAGTAATTTGGAGGTCTTCTATGTCCATTTCTATTGGAAAAGGAATATACTATATTAAAACATTGTATGGTTTATGGATTGAATTATGTAATTGGATATTTGATTTTAGAGATAGATACAAATACAGTATCATTATATACTATACATATTTTTTACGGTTCAATTGTTATCGCTCATTGGTTTTAGGTTTGCATGAATCGTTTGTAGCACGGTAGTACTTAGGATTAAACGAATAAATTGACAGTTTTGATTTTATTTTATGCGTTTCATTTCGCGAAGTTTGTGTAATCAGTTATTCGGAAAGAAACACAATTTTACCAACGGTCGAGTTAGTATGCCACTTTGTGTTCGTACATCTACCACTCTAATATGACCATCTCACCCATCACTAACTTTGGCATGATGCAAGTCGGAATGCGATGTTGTAAGCAAGGATCATTAAGTATCCCTTTCATTTTTTGTTTAAGTTTTTGGGTGAATTTGTGCATGTAAGCGACTACTCTTAGTGCTTTAGGAAATGATGAAAATCGGTGGAGAATATCATCCTCTTCTGGAGTGATATGAAAATTTTCAATTTGCCGACTTTCGGGCGGTATTATATTCCGAGTGGGAGACTTTGGCCAGAATTATTGTGATTCTATTAGCCATGTTGCACCTTTGCACCAGATGTAGTGCTGGTGTGCAATAGCTTGCAACCTCTTGTCCCAAGATCCGCTGGCAACATGTCGCCATTTTTCTGGGCCAACTAAGTCTAAAATTTGAGATCGAATTTTTAGATACATAGGTCTTCTAGCTACAGGATGCTTTTTCTAACCACGCTAAAACTATTTCTGAGTCTGACCAAAAATAAGTTTTAGGATCAGTTAATTTGAGATAGATTTGAACTATTGAAATTAATTTTGCTAACAGGAGAGCACCATTTCAAGTCGTGGCAAGCTGAGTGTCTTCAAAGGTGCAACTTTGGCTTTGGCTACCAAGGGGTGTGCAGATATTTTTTTTCGTACTTAGTGCGTACATAGACTGTTGCACAATAAGCCTTTTCAGACGCATCACAGAAACGGTGTAATTCTGCGTTAATGTTAGGGGTAAAATTTAGTATGCAAGTTTTTAGCAAATTGAACCCATTTTGTTAAACGTACAGGTTTTACCTGTTTATCCCATTCAATGCCATCTTGCCACAATTCTTTAATGAGGATTTTTGCTTGAATCATTATTGGCGAAAGCCATCCTGCGGGGTCGAAAAGTTTTGCCATTTGGCATTTTCTAATGGCGGACATAGCAGATATTGACTTAGTTGTATATGAGAATTGATCTGTTATCGCATTCCATTGAATCCCCAGAGCTTTGGTTGTACTAGCTTTTTAAAATTTAAGGAAGTCTGTATCTAATAAGTCTTCCTTTTTACTGTCTTTTATTATTTCAGAGTGATTTGATGTAATCTTATTTGGCGGGAAACCTGCTGAATTTAGTGCTTTGATCACTTCAAATCATACCTGTTAAGTTTTGATTACTAATCGTAATTATTAGTAATCTGATTACTTTGTATTTGAGAGTGAAATAAATGATTACATTACGATTATCTTGGCCCCAAGTAGATTACGTAATGATTAAGATTACAAGTAATCAAAAAATAATCAGGATTACTCTGGATTGCTGAAAAGAATCAAAAATAATAAAAATAAATAATTGATTCTTTTCAGCAATTCTTTTTGATTATTTTTGATTCTTTTCAATCCAAAAACCCAAACAACTTGGGTTTTTTTGCTTTTTTTAATATTTAATAAATTTTTTTATTCAATTTTGTACAACAAATAAAGATATTCAAGAGTCTTGCATCAAGACATAATAACTAAATGTAACACCAAAAAAATAACAAAATTCAATTATAACAAACTAGCTGACCCCGCAGCCGTTGTCCTGCGTGAAATTATGTATTTTGAAATGAAAAGAAAGTTAAATTTATGATTTCATTTTTTTTTTTTTGTTTTTCAATGTAACAACAGTTTCTGTTCCGGTGTACAGAAAAGATGGTTTTCCAACTCGTGAGCACGCCACGGCCATGTGAAAAACATAGCATTTCCTTATATATGCCGGAATACGTTTGAACTGAAATGGAAAATCGTTAGAACTCAAAGGAATTCGTACAATCAAGCATTCTCCCCCTTGTATTCGGCGCATGAAGATTGCAAAACATAATAACGACGGATCCTACTTTGGGACGCAAATGATGCGGTGGCATACCAAGCCTGTCCAAAGAATTTAGAAATACCACTGGATAATTCACGGCGTCGTCTTCATTGTCAGACGATCGATCGATTTGTATGAGCGCAAGTCTCCCGGAATTTGACTTTGAATCTTTCAGTTTAAGTCAACAACATCGGTATTTTTGGCAGCTAACATTGCGCCTACACTTAAGGAATCGTAGTTACGATAATTTAGCCAATGTCCGAACATTTGTGATGAGTTCATCTTTCGTGAATTGATATCGAGCCACCGGAAGTATCAATTGTACCATTTCCAATTTTTAGCGAAGACGATGTAAAATGTCTTTGGCAATGTCGATATTTATATCGAAAAGCATGCGAACTTCATTTTCATTCCAGTGATTAACGTGTTCCAGCAAATGTAATTGCTGGCTTACTTCTCCAAAACTTGCACACATCGAACCATTTACAGTAAGCAATGACTCAAATATAGTTGGCGTACATTAATCAATAGCAACCGAAGGTAGAAACAATCGTCGTTTTTCGGGTGGATTGTGGAACTCGTCAATGTTAATTTTGTTGCTGGCGATGTTTCCACTGGCTATACTGTATTCTCTGGGTTGAAATACACCTTTTGCCCATTCTCCAAATTAACTGCGAGACGCACAACAGTCGGAAAACGTTCATGAATTGCAAAAGTAAATATCCTTCAAAGCGCTTTATTGCAGTTCACGTATCGACCATATCGTTCAAGACCAATAATCGCCATGTTGCTTCCTTTGGTGACGTACTTACAAACGTATTATGAGTTTTGAATATGAATTAGACAATAATGGTGAATGTAGTACGATCCATGTGTTGTCAACTCCACCGCATCCTGGAAGTATTTCTTGCCTTGCCTTGCCTTGGGCTGCCATACGTTGATGGCAAAACGAACGCCGACCGATATTATGGCGACCTCTTCGTGGCTTTGCAATAAATTTCAATCTGCAATTGACCTCTTTGTGTGAAACACACGTAAAGTTTTCTCTGAATAATTTTCAATAATTTTTCTTTTGAATAGCCGGAATAAAAAAGCAAGCGACCGAAATTAAACTATTCAAATAATTTACAAATCAAAATATTGAAAAACAAAACAAATAAAAATTGAAAAAAATGTATGGAAAAAAGTTACTATTTGGAATTATCTAATTTTATCGAGTTTTCATTGTTTTTAATATGTATTCTGCTATTCTGGGTGGAGACAAATCCAACGAATCAATAACCATGAAAATTGGTTCAGCAGATCTCGAGTTATAAGTGTTCGAACAAACCCGTCTTTGTTTTATATATATAGATAACAATACCTCCATCTAGAATTTGCTTTCAATAACACCAATTTCTCAAATGATAAGTCCGACATTGACTGGCGCCTTGGACTGTTCACTATCAAATAGCCTCTCTACTGGTGCTGAGGATGTCAGGGGAGTATTAAAGGCAACGAAAGCTTCTTTTAGACTGCAATGTTTTACCCAAGTGTCGTCTGTTCTTGAATTGTCATTTAAGTAACAGAAAAAGTGATGGGTCAAAAAAGCCCGACGATCACTAGCACTTGGCTCGGGAGTAGCATTTGTTCCTTCTTCGTTATCTGTGTCTGTATAAAGATAAATGAATTTAATAAAAATAATCTAAGAATATTCAAGCAATCCTACCGTTGAGGTCAAAATCAAAATGCCTATTATTTGCAAATAATTCATTACTTTTCAATATTTGTGCATTGAAAGCACGATTATCTTTTGCATAGAAATCGCAAATTGTGTTTAAAACCCAGATACTTATGTCCGCTGCTGTCACCTCCGGTTTTATCCTTTGCAACACCTTGATCCAGCTCATTTTAATATCTGGAGTTAGTACAGTTGCCGCTGGTGCTATATTGGCCTCCGGTTTTAAAGTAAAAAATGCGTCAAACCGATCTCTCAAACGCTGCTCCAACTTAGCAACCACAGAGGAAACTTGCTGCATTTCTGGCTTGTTTTGCAGCTTATTTAATCTATTGCTGAGGGTCATCAGAGTCAGAATTAAGCAGCCTGCATAGAATATACACTTACTTAATGTGAAACCGATAAAAAATACTAATACATTTTACCGTAATTCACGTTATTTTCTCCTTGAAGGTAGTCCAAGGCACGAGCAATAGGCCCCATTAACAACTGGTACATCTCCAGATACTGCAAATCGCTCGGAGAAAATTGTGACAAGCTGAGTCTTTCGCACAAAGGATTCAACTTGGCTAAATGAGCACCTGACCCCCCTCTAAATATAATATAACTACACCCCACACATACACACCATAATCAACACATCTTCACCCCACACTGCACATCCTATACTCAACACATTGGCATCATGCGGATCATTTCCGGTCATCCCACACTACGTACCACACTCAACACATCATCTTTTACACCACACCTTTCGCACCACACATGAGGACACCACACACAATCAACAAAAGGAACTGGCGGACGAGGCCAAGTCTCTTTTTCATACGATCCGCGCGCATATACGGTTCTCCGTCAAACAACCAAGTTTTTTCTTCAACCGACCGCAAAGTCATCGCCAAATCAAAGGTGAGTTGCCGCGAATTTGATATTTCTTTCTATGGTCCTTCGAGCCGTACCGGACGGCACTTGTGAAAAATCATAAAAAAAAAAAACCGTGGCGGTAACGCGATAACCTAAAACATAAAAAAAAAAAAAAAACAAAAAAAAAAACAAAAACCCAAAGGTGGCGTGACACAGTTAAAAAAAACAAAAAAAAAAAAAACAAAAAAATCCAGTGGCGTGACACAGTTAACAAACAAACAAAAACAAAAAAAAAACCCAAAGGTGGCGTGACACAGTTAAAAAAAAAAAAAAAAAAAAACCAGTGGCGTGACACAGTTAGCAAACAAAAAAAAAAAAAGAGTATTAAAAGTGGTCGAAAGACAACGGTGGTGAGGTGACAGTTAGCAAAACAAAAAAAAAAAAACGAGAAAAAAAATAAAAAATTCTACAAGTGGTCAAAAGTGGTGAGGTGACACAACAAAAAAAAAAACAGTGAAAGTGGTTTAAACAATTGTGCAAAAAAAAAAAAAAAAGGTGGTGGTGACATACATATGTACACATAGGTTAAACAAGACCCGTTGGGGCCAGCATTATATACATACATATACATATGTACATACATAATTACATTACGTGCATAAGTGCTGTAACAAGCCTAACGAAGTGTGGCGGCAAAAGTGCAGTGAACAAATAGCATATACATACATACAATACACATACATATGTATGTAAAGTGTTAGTGGGTTCAAAACTAACCCACAAGCGAAAAAAAAAGAAAAAAGAGTGTGGTGACAAAAAGTGCAGTGTAGAGAGGAAAACCCGAGTAAAAAGAATCATACACCTGCGATATACATGCATATGTGCATATAAAGTGATAGTGCAGTGACATAACCCACGAACAAGAAAAATTCATAACAAGAGCACAGCTACAGCGCCAGCAAAACAAGGACAGGAGAAACACGAAAGAGAAGGATAGTCACAAGCACAGACAGGCGACAGCACAGGCACACGCACAAGGCCCACACACACATACATACACATACACACGTAAACTCTTACCATACCTTACTATCCCCAAAAGCCCCTGGAGGAAAACAAAGTAAGTGTATCGTTACTTTCAATTTTTGTATTATACACATGTACCTATGTATGTATGATTTAATTTCATATAATTAAATTTACGGCTTGACTAAAATTCCGGTCAAAAAAGCAGTGAGAACCGTTACCAAGCTGTTTTCGGTATCCGGTTTATTTTCCGGTAGAAACCGAGAAACCGCAAACAAAGCAGTTTGGTACTGCGCATAGCGGATTATTGATTACCGGTAAATACTTATTCAAGTATAAGCAGGATTGCCTAAAATAAGCTAGGCAATCATAAGAAAAAAAAAAAGATTTGCGCAAATAAAATTCTGTTTCATACATACATACATATACATATACCACTTATACCATTATAACATACGAAGAGCATAACTTGCTCTTTCTCTTAAATCAAAATATATTTCAAAGGCATATTTATACATACATATACATATACCACTTATACCATTATAACATACGAAGAGCATAACTTGCTCTTTCTCTTAAATCAAAATATATTTCAAAGGCATATTTATACATACATATACATATACCACTTATACCACTTATACCACTATAACATACGAAGAGCATAACTTGCTCTTTCTCTCAAATCAATATATTTCAAATACATATTTATACATTCATACACAATTAAAAATTATTAAATTCTCCTTTCGCGGCTTCTTACCACTGCGAACATATGTATATACATATACATGTATAAGTATATGCGGCGCAATATAAAAATATATATAAAAAAAAAAACGAGTGAACTTGAGAAAATTACCTGCAGTCGGTTAATTCTCTTTTCGGTGTTTTTCGTACAAACATATATACATATATATATACACGCGTATATATATATGCACATACGGACGCATATCAATATAAACAATATATACAAACACCCAATTGACATTGGGTACAATTATATAACAATAACTATAACAAAAAAGGACTTTTATAAAATACAAATTTGTACATAAGTATCGTCGCATATGTAGATACGCTCACTGCTTCAAAGTCCAAATTGGCATATATTGTGCGATACCCCTTGGTTTTCGTCTAACAAAACCAAGCAGGATTGCTTATAAAAGATATTCAAAGTCCACATTGGCATATTTCCCGCAATACCCCTTGATTTTTGATCAACAAAAACAAGTAGGATTGTGCAAAAACCAAAAGCGTAATACATATGTACATACATGCATATGTACAAAGTGCAGTGATCTCTAAAACGA
The DNA here is from genome assembly GCF_023373825.1 of Bactrocera dorsalis. Taxonomy (NCBI): domain Eukaryota; kingdom Metazoa; phylum Arthropoda; class Insecta; order Diptera; family Tephritidae; genus Bactrocera; species Bactrocera dorsalis. Next base: position 49,854,403 of record NC_064303.1, read on the forward strand.
GCGCTCATTAGCACATAATAAATAAAAGATCCACCTATAGATATACCCTATAGGAAATTTGGACATAAAATATATAAAACAATATACATAGAAGAATAAACATATAAAAAAAATTTAATAAATAACAAAATCAAATTTAAGCGATATTCTTTACGTGATTTGGAAAACTCTTATTTATATAAAAGAGTTCACGTCTAAACAATTCGGTCAAAACTCTAATTAACTTAAAAGAGTTCGCGGTTACAAACCCTATAAAATACGTAAAGCGTCTTATCATATTAAGTTCGTTCAAAACTCTTATTTATTTAAGAGTTCACGTCTACACATATACATATATAAATACATATAGAAACGAAAATATTTTTCGAAATCTCGATTTATCAAAAAGCCATTGGTTTTATTGATTTTTTGAAACTCTTACATACAAAAGAGTCTTCTTTTCAACATTTTATATACTATATACTAGTATACTTTATACACGTTTTCTAAATATCTACAAGTCTAGTTTTCACTAAGACGTTTTAATTCATTCAATAAATCTTTAAATGAGTTCAGACTCAAAGGAATCTAAAACAACACAGTCACTAAAAGTTCCAAAAATGGTTTTAGATGAAAAGAGCCCATGTACACCTGCTGAGGCTACACGCTCAAAGCAAGGTGCTACAAAAATAAAGAGGGGTAAAGATATTTCGTATGCAAAATTCATTGCTGAGAGTGACAGTTTGATACGATACTGCACTCGATTTTCATCCTCACCGATTCAAGACAATTCTGAATCGGTCTTAGAAATCAAAAAAGATAATTTAGACAATTTTTGGACGCGTCTCCAAGCGGCATATGACGCAATCGTAGAATCTGACGAATCAGATCTACCTGAAAATTTCAAATCTTCAGCATACTCCAAATATGAAAACTGCTTAGACCAGTACGAAGAGACGAAAGCTATGATTTCAGATCAGCTAAAATTAATTAATGCAATTGCACCTACTCCACTTCCGCGAGTAGAGATGACACAAGTACAAAGTCACGAGGCAAGTTCGGGCATCCACCTCAAGGTGCCCGCATGTGACACAGAAATTTTTCATGGGGGTTATGAACAATGGCCGTCCTTCCGGGACATGTTCACAGCCGTTTACATAAACCACCCAAAATTATCTAATGCGCAAAAATTGTATCACCTCCGATACAAAACGAAAGGTCAAGCTGGCGTCATAGTAAAACAGTTCGCATTAAATGACAACAATTTTAATATGGCTTGGGAAGCTTTAAAATCAAGATACGAGAATGAACGAATATTGGTCGATAAGCAGATAACAATTCTGATGAACTTGCCAAAAATTCAAAAGGAAACCAGTGAAGAATTTATCAAACTTCAATCCACTGTTTCCAATTGTTTGTCGATTTTATCGACCCAAAACATTCCCACAGACAACTGGGACCCTATACTGGTGAATATATGCACAGCAGCATTACCAGAAAAGTCTTTACTATTGTGGGAGCAATCGCTCTCATCACGTAAAAAGTGCCCAACGTGGCAACAAATGAGAGATTTTCTCACTACCCAGTACGAAATCGCAGAAAGGGTAGACAAAAAAATAAATACAAGTAAACCAAAAGGTATTCAGCAAGACTTCAATAGAAGCTTCCACAAGCCCCAAGCCAATAGCCACAATAATTCAAATAGAAACCTTTTTAAAAATCAATCGTTCTCTTCCGAACAATATAAACAAACGTCATGCGAACTGTGCAGAGGAGGTCACAGATTAAAATTATGCGAAAAATTCAAAAAAATGAATGTTAGCGATCGAAACAATTTCGTAAGATCGAAAAAATTATGTACCAACTGTATGTCACATGCGCATACGCTTAAAGATTGCGAAAGCAAATTTAATTGCGTTTACTGCCATAAAAGACATCATTCAATGTTACATATAACAAATTTTTCCAGCTCACCCCCAAACAATGCAAACGTTAAACGAGCAACAGGATTAGTTGCCACAGCAAATTCTGAAATCTGCCAAGAAGCACCATGCTGCTCAAAGGCATTAAAAACCCAATCACTACATAGCGAAAATCACAGTAGGGTACTTTTACCCACAGCAGTTGTCTCCATCGAGCACCGAGGAGAACTGTTTAAACTCAGAGCCTTAATAGACCAAGGATCACAACGATCCTTTATAGCGTCTAGGGCACAAAACAGGCTACAGTTACCAACAAAACTGGCCAACTTTGAAATCAAAGCGGATAAGCGCATACAAGCAGAAGCTATTGTCTTACCGCAATTAACCAATATGTTACCCAGCTATCACATAAATAGCAAACATTGGCAAAAGGTTTCACACCTAAAGCTAGCAGACCCCAACTGCAACACCCCCGCTCAAATAGATCTACTATTAGGCAGCGATCTAATACCACAAATTATTCTTGAAGGTATTGAAAAAATTACCGAAACACTTCTGGCGCAAAATACCATTTTCGGATGGGTCCTAAGCGGACTAGTTGCGGAACCAGTTACAACATTAACAACTCAAGTTGAGGAAGTCTCAAATGAGTACCTCAATTCACAATTGAGAAAATTTTGGGAACTAGAAGAACTCCCCCCCATATCAGTCACAACCCCTGAAGATCAGTATTGTGAGGATTTTTACAAAGCCACAACTGCTAGATCAGAAAATGGTCGGTACGTCGTACGACTACCACTTAAGCAACAATTTCCTAACACACTCGCCTTAGGTCACTCTCGCACCTCTGCAATTCAGCAGTTTTTAAGTATGGAAAGAAACCTACTTAAAAAAGGCGAACTCAAATCTGAATATGATGGTGTGTTAGAAGAATACCTCCATTTAGATCACATGGAGGAAGTAAACCCAGGGGAGAAAATCGTCAACGGTAAATACTACTCCTTTTATCTGCCACATCACGCAGTAGTGAAGCCAGACAAAAAACAACAAAAGTAAGAGTTGTTTTTAATGCTTCGAGAACCACTAGTTCAGGGAATTCCCTAAATGATATCCTATTTACGGGACCCACACTCCAACCAGATTTAATGCTTCTGATATTAAACTGGCGTATATTCAAATACGTATTCAATGGAGACGTTGAAAAAATGTATCGGCAAATAGTCGTACATAAAGACGACCAGGATTTTCAACGTATTATGTTCCGAAGATCCCCCACCAGTCCTTTACGCGACTTCAGATTAAAAACAGTTACATTTGGCGTTAACTGTGCACCATATTTAGCCATTCGTACTCTCCACGAATTGGCAGACAACACAAAGTCAGAGTTTCCTCTGGCAACTGAAGTGTTGAAAACTCAAACGTATGTAGACGATATTTTGTCTGGAAGTCATACTCTTCCAAAAGCATACGAAGCCTTATCACAGGTAATTAAAGCCCTCAAATCCGCAGGGTTTCCATTAAAAAAGATTACGGCAAATCACCCGAATATACTCAAAAATATTCCAAACGAAAATTTATTGGACACTAATTTCCTTATTTTCGAAAAGGAAAGTACAACAAAAACATTAGGCATCCAATGGAATGCGATATCGGACCAGTTCTCATACACGACAGAGTCCATATCCGCATTATCAGCCATAACGAAAAGACAGATTTTATCCTCGGTGGCAAAACTTTTCGACCCCGCAGGATGGCTTTCGCCAATTATGATCCAAGCGAAAATCTTAATACAAGAATTATGGCTAGATGGAACCGACTGGGACGAACAAGTGAAACCTCTTCGCTTAGAAAAATGGTCCCAGTTCGCAAAAAATCTGAATGACATTTCTCAGATACAAATTCCACGATGGGTAAACTACTCCCCCGAACACAAAGTCGAATTACATGGCTTTTGTGACGCCTCAGAAAAGGCATATTGCGCTACTATCTATGTGCGCACGCAAAGTGATACCACGACCACAAGCCACTTATTAGTAGCAAAAGCAAAGGTGGCACCTTTAAAAACTATAAGTCTCCCACGACTTGAGTTATGTGGCGCACTACTACTTTCAAAATTAGTAGCCATGGTGCAAATGCATTTAAATATGACAAAATGCAAACTATATATGTGGTCCGATTCAGAAATTGTACTAGCCTGGTTGGAAAAACCACCACATGCATGGAAGACGTATATTTCTAACCGAACGTCTCAAATTATTGACCTAGTGGGATCAGCCACGTGGCGACACGTAGCCAGTGCTGACAATCCTGCCGATCCGGTACAAGAGGGTGCAAGCCACTGCACCTTGCCACTACTACCCTCTGGTGGAATGGCCCCCGATGGTTGATAGAATCTCCTGATTATTGGCCACAATCCCCCATGCGCAACAGAAGGTCGAAAAATCGCCTCCTTTCATACATTATTGGATGATACCGACATCCTTGAACGATTTTCCTCGTTTCCAAGAGCTCTCAGAGTAGTTGCTTATATGTTCAAATTTATAGAGCAACTCAAAAGCAAAATCAAGGGATCACAAAATTCCCCATGCAACACAGTGTCGCACCTAAAGTTACAAAAGGCAAAGGTCGCACTAATTGTATACACACAAGCGCGCTACTTCAGCCGCGATATATCAGCACTAAGAGAATCGAAGCCGATTGATAAAAAGAGCTCACTCTTAGTTCTCAACCCATTTCTGGACACGAAAGGTCTGCTTCGTGCCAATGGTCGGCTCGCTAATTCGAGCCTAACATACAATGAACGCCACCCCATAATAATTCCAGAGAGGTCACCATTTGGCACATTATTCCTCCACTACATCCACACCTTAATGCTACACGCCGAACATCGTCTCATGCAACAGATGGTACGCCAGGAGTATTATATCCCCCGTCTTAAGCCGCAAATTAAGAAGTGCATCTTCACGTGCAAGATTTGCACTATGCACAAGCAGAAGATGCGAACGCAGATTATGGCAGCACTTCCACCGGAACGCTGCAATTTCGCTCTGCCTTTCACCACAACAGGTGTTGATTTTGCTGGGCCTTTCCAGGTAAAGGCTTCTATGTTAAGGTCTCCCACTCTCATGAAAGGCTATGTGGCTGTCTTTGTATGTTTCACGACAAAGGCAGTACACCCTGAGCTGTGTAGTAATCTGACGACGGAGGCTTTTCTCGCGGCATTTGCTCGCTTCGTCGCTCGACGTGGCTACCCATCAAAGATCATGAGCGACAATGGCAAAACGTTCATTGGAGCTCAACGAGCCACCGAAAAGCAATTTGTGGATTTCCTAAAACAAGTGTCACCCGACATCGTACAAAAGTACGCCCCTCAAGGTATCAACTGGCTATTTATACCCCCAAGCGCTCCTCATATGGGCGGTTTATGGGAATCAGCTATGAAAAGCTTCAAATCCCATTTCAAAGGGGTAGCTGGAAATTATAAATTCAATTACGAAGAGTTCACGACGCTATTAAATCGAATTGAAGCCGTTCTCAATTCACGGCCACTCACAGTACTATCGCAAGACCCCTCAGATTTCACTGCCTTAACTCCAGGGCATTTTCTAAAAGGAGCACCCATCCTGGCCATTCCTGAGCCAGGCGTGGAGTCGCTATCTCTATTAAATCGATGGGAACGAATTAAAATTCTCCATCATGATTTCAGCCGCCGATGGAAGGACGAATATATAAAGGATCTCCACAAAAGATACCACTGGAAGACTCCTGAACAGCCGCCTAAACTTGGAGACTGCGTCCTCATTCATGATGATTGTCTACCCCCTACTGAGTGGCGGCTTGGCCGCATAGAAAAGCTACATTACGGCTCCGATGGTCACATACGAGTCGTGGATCTCCGTACGCAAAACGGAACACTAACCAGACCGCTCGTGAAGCTGTGTTTTTTACCAACCACCGACAACCGCGAATCCGAAAACCGCAAAAACAAACCAATATTATCATGTCCCAATCAGCTAATCAAATGAAAACGAGAAATACGCCAATACCAACCGTTACAAAAATAACAACCGTCTGAAAATAACAAACCGTGAATAAAAATAACGAACCGTAAATAAAAATAACAAATCGTAAAGAAAACTAACAAAAAATGGTCGATCCATACGACAGCCCATTCATGCCACATATCGTGGCACGATTGCCAATATCCAATTGTATGACAGCTTTCTAATTAACAATCTCCTTTATACATAGATCACCATGGATGTAGACACATCAGTCGCAACCTCGTCGACCGCTCGGGCTATCAATACGCCACGCACCGGGCCTACACCAGCGCCCCGAACTGTGGCTGCAACAGCGCCGGCAACTACACCGGCAACAACGCCGGCAACTACACCGGCAACAACGCCAGCAACTGCACCGGCAACAACGCCGGCACCTGTACCGGCAACCGCGCCCGCAGCGGTGCTTACCCCCGCACCTCGTGGCGGCACCCGACCACCATCGACTGCAGCGAGGACTTCAGAGACCCGTCGGATAAGGTGTCCCATCTGTCGACGCCCTCATCGTCTCCACCATTGTGGAATATTTAGGGGTATGCGGCCTTTGCAAGGGCAGCAAGTGGCTCAGGCCCACGGGCATTGCCTCAACTGCCTGTCGCACACTCATGCGACTACAGAGTGTGAGTCACGTGGGCTGTGCCAAATGTGCCACCGGCCGCATCACACGCTGCTACACCGCAGCTCGTCACGCGAAGTGAGCCGGCCAACCAACCATCGCGGCCGCATACCCCGAGTCCAACCCGCAGCTCGTTCCGCACCCCAGCGGAGTGCAACATCATTGCGGCGTCGACAGCCTGGGCCGCCATCGCGTCGATCTACGGGTCTGAGCAGCGTTGTGGCAACGCTGCAACAGCTGCAGCGCCTTTTAGGCTAAACAGTCGTTTAGGGGGGCCGGGATGGCTAAATGAGCACCTGACCCCCCTCTAAATATAATATAACTACACCCCACACATACACACCATAATCAACACATCTTCACCCCACACTGCACATTAGGCATATAACAAATTTTGACGAAAAATTTGGCATACCACCACGTGGTGGCAAATATTGTACAAGTAATGAATATCACTTTTTTAGGTGATTTCGGTTCAAAAACGTTCCGCGCAAAAATGGATTTCTAAAAAAGTCAAAATCTTTTTTTAAATTTTTTTTAATATTTTTATTTTGAAGAAAAATTAGTTTGGGGTGGGTGGGGCACTTCCCTTAGGTCCATTAAAAGGTGTTTGGAATAATAGGAAGATTATTAGTTAAATAAATATCTATTATTATGAAGAAAAACGAGTACAGTGTACAAAACTTTTTTTGTTTTTTTCAGCAGTTCTGATAAAAAAGTAATATCGTTTTGCGCGGAAACTTTTTTGGAATTTCGCAAAAACAAAAAATAATGGGGATCATACTTTTTTATTCTCTATTCGACTATGGTATGCCGTTTTTCGTATTTGCAAAAATTGTAAAAAGTTATATGCCTACTGCACATCCTATACTCAACACATTGGCATCATGCGGATCATTTCCGGTCATCCCACACTACGTACCACACTCAACACATCATCTTTTACACCACACCTTTCGCACCACACATGAGGACACCACACACAATCAACAAAAGGAACTGGCGGACGAGGCCAAGTCTCTTTTTCATACGATCCGCGCGCATATACGGTTCTCCGTCAAACAACCAAGTTTTTTCTTCAACCGACCGCAAAGTCATCGCCAAATCAAAGGTGAGTTGCCGCGAATTTGATATTTCTTTCTACAACTTGTCCTTGGCCAAAAGTAACTTCGTTACTGCGTCGAACAGTTAATTCCACCGAGTTACAATGGGCACAAGCAATGTCGATCCCAAGCATTCCACAATAATTTCCGACGACTTCGGCCATTTGCACTTCCTCCACAAGGCGTTGCATTTTTCGAATGTCTGGAAAATATTCAGCCTGGAAATCCAACGCAGGATTATTCTTGCCAACAGGTGCTACTTCGGACTGAGTAGGCAATTGAAAAGTAAAGTCCTCTCTCGACGAACAAAAGCCAAACTCTATAAGTCGCTCATAATTCCCGTCCTGCTATATGGTGCAGAGGCTTGGACGATGACAACAACCGATGAGTCGCCGTTGTGAGTTTTCGAGAGAAAAGTTCTGCGAAAAATTTATGGTCCTTTGCGCGTTGGCCACAGCGAATATCTCATTCGATGGAACGATGTGCTGTACGAGATATATGACGACATTGACATAGTTCAGCGAATTAAAAGACAGCGGCTACGTTTGCTAGGTCATGTTGTCCGGATGGATGAAAACACTCCAGCTCTGAAAGTATTCGACGCAGTACCCGCCGCGGGAAGCAGTTTGCTAGGTCATGTTGTCCGGATGGATGAAAACACTCCAGCTCTGAAAGTATTCGACGCAGTACCCGCCGCGGGAAGCAGAGGAAGAGGAAGACCTCCACTCCGATGGAAGGACCAAGTGGAGAAGGACCTGGCCTCGCTCGGAATATCCAATTGTCGCCACGTAGCGAAGAGAAGAAACGACTGGCGCGCTGTTGTTGACTCGGCTATAATCGCGTAAGCGGTGTCTACGCCAGTAAAGAAGAAGAAAAAGAAAATATTCTATTTAGTACATTATAGTTCAACAAAATCGTTAACAATTTTCAGTTACCATCGATTGTTGGAATTACAAAGCCTGCTCACTTCTCAAAATCTTCACGTAATCGGCGGAAGCAAGTAAATTCAGCGTGTGGCTGCAACATCGAAGATGCTTTGGCAGAAGCAGCTCGTTTTGGAAAACTGGCAAATCGTTTTCGCTTTCATCTTCATGAGAAATTTCAGTTTCCGTACACCCGTACTCCTTGAAAGCCTTAACAAAATTGGATCCATTGTCTGTCACCGTCATATCAACATTGGACGGGCTCAGACCAAAGCCGGCATTAATTTCGGCAATGATTTGCACAATTTTTTCAGCTGAGTGCACGTCGAATATTCTCCTGCAAGCAAGAGCAGCCGACTTGCGTTCCAGGTTCTCTGTGAGCCAATGGCAAGTATACCCCAAAAAGCTCCGGTGGTTCCCAGACCAAATATCCCCGGTTGTACAGAAGTGTTTTACGGAGGCCATTTCCGACTTGATTTTGTGTACCACTACACCATAATGCTCCTTAAATTTTTTTACAGCTGCTTGCCTGCTCATTATCTTCATGCCACTGGTCTGCAAGAGGTCTATGAAAGACCTTCTTTCTAAAATTGAGACAGGCAGTGCTTCATCAACAATAGCATGCAAAAGTTTTCTATCGAAGGCAGCTTGCGCAGAATTGCCAAAAGTGCTGCCCGACTTCAAACTTTTGTATTCCGCATACAATTCGCTATGTTTGACCCGTAAATGCTTCACAAAATTGGAGTTCACGTCACCAGTAGCTCTTATCTTCCGATCACATCCGACACATTTTGCAAAAGTCGACATTTTATTCTGATCAGAAATCTGTGAATTCAAAGTTCAATTCATTAAACACTTACAACAACACCAAACACAACAATTTAAATAATTAAACAATACTAAAACAACCCTAATACTAAAACAACCCTAACTAATTTGAACCATATGCACATATAAACTAACTTTTACAATATCCGTCTAAAATCTCGCGTTGAAAATAGGTTTTCCAGACACCTCAAAAGACTGGTTTTTTATAGAGCTTCCATAATTTTTTTTGAAGACCCTTCTCCTCTTGCCGGGACTTGGCATGAAATTCTTGCCCAAAATTTCATCATCATTTGAGAAGTCGCTTTCTCCAAAAACCAATTGATCAGTTTGTGACATGTTATCTTCAAATGGAGCGTTTTTGCACACAAAACACAATTAATAACAACTGACTGACACTTTATAAGCTCTTGTTTAACTTGTTAACGTAAGCGTACCAACAAGTTAACAACCGTTCTTGA
>NC_064303.1:51347792-51374792 GCF_023373825.1 Bactrocera dorsalis
GTATGAGTTATAAATCAATTAAAGAAATTCATGTAATATGAAAAAAAAATGTTTAAAACTAAATGTATGAGTTATAAGTCAATTAAAGAAATTTATGTAATATGGAAAAAAAAATGTTTAAAATTAAATGTATGAGTTATAAATCAATTAAAGAAAGTTATGTAATATGGAAAAAAAATGTTTAAAACTAAATGTATGAGTTATAAATCAATTAAAGAAATTTATGTAATATGAAAAAAAAAATGTTTAAAACTAAATGTAGGAATTATGAATCAATTAAAGAAATTTATGTAATGTGAATAATTTTCACAGACGCAAATTTCCTAAGGGTGGAGGTGTTATGTATCCAGATATTCCCCACACCCTACACATCATATTTCATACGCTTCCCAACACTTAATCTCTATTTCTCCTTGTCTCCCATCTCCTATTGCAATAATTATCATCTCGTCCACTCCACTCGCTATTCGCTTTAAGTAGGCTATGTGCATTTCAATGTAACTAGAATTAGTTCAGTTCGATTTTTGAATTACCGAAATAAAGAACTCATTCAAATACTTAACTATATTTATTTTAAATTTTTACTTAATTATTTCTTTGATTTTTTTTTTGAATTGTTACTGTAAGTACAATTTGTCTTATATATGTATAAATTTGTATTTATTTATATATATGGGTGATATAAGCCTATTGGGAAACCGAGCACCCAAAAATAATATCGGTAACGCGCTATTTGCATACCTCAGTGGTAGTGTGGAAACTGCAAAATATCTAAAAGTTGTTTATAAAATGCCCAAGCTAATATTTTTCAGCAGTGGCATCACTGCTTAACGACGATTAGATAGTGATCACTGTTGTGGAGAAATTTATCGATTGCTCAATGGCATCTATGGCAAATTAATGGTGATACCATGATTAGGTCAACATTTTTAAACGTCATATGTGTTCAAAATTGAGTAGCCAAACCATCGTTAAGAAGGGTAGGGTTGGATTTCTCTAAAAGGTTTGCAATTCTTTTACCACGAGAGTTGGTTGAGGAAGATCCCATAGTGTATTCTATGCGTTAACGTCGCCTTTGAGGATTAAAGGTTTTTTCAAATTAATTAAGGGGTTCAATAGGTCATTTACTGAAAAGTTTCGACAGGAAAGATGTTGGAAAAAAATATATTTATTATGTTTATTGTGAAATGCGCACTTAAGACCAATTACAAAGTTTGAGTCGGAAAAAATGAAAATGATTGACTTGCCGGTTTTAGCTGTACTTCGATAATGCCATTTTAAGAAGAATATACCTGTAAAACTACGAAAGTAGGTGTAAGTGAACAATGCGATAAATAAGAATACAAACTAAACATCGCAGTGTTGCCAGACTTATGCAAAGTCTTATACATACATATTAAGCTTATTCTTATACAATTTCAACACTTCTTCTTAAGCAAATATATGTATGTTATACAAAATTATAAAAATTACATTTTAATTCAAACCAAGTAGTTTTGTAAAGTAACAGTGCTTTTGCTTACATAAATTTTTAGTAAATATATCAGCAATGTTTTTATCAGTGGAAACATATTTTAATACAATTTCATTGCTCGCAATTTTTTCTCTTATAAAATGAAATTTAATGTCAATATGTTTTGTTCTTTTATGATGTACAGGATTTTTGGAAATATGTTGAGAGCTTAAATTATCTCCGCAGATAATCATTGGCTCCTGCTTTGTACATCCAATTTCGGTTAAAAGATTACGTAAGTATATTGCTTCTTTAGCGGCTGCAGTCAGAGCAACATATTCCGCTTCTGTGCTGCTTAAGGCAACAACACTCTGCTTTGCTGAAGACCAGGAAAATATGCTTCCACCCAAAAGGAATGCATATCCAGAGTAGGATTTTCTATCCAGCTGATCGTTTGCCCAATCGGCATCTGCGAAACCTTGCACGGGTTGGCCAACTTTCCGGTATACGATTCTCAGATGAACTGCACTAGAGAGATATCGTAAGACGTGCTTAGCGGCAGCTTCGTGCTCCGCATGTGGATTTGTATTGCGTTGCGACAATTTACTCACAGCATGCAAAATGTCAGGCCGGCTCAAAATTGCTAGGTACATCAAAGACCCTATTAGTGATTGGTATTTATTTATAGTTACCTTAACGCAGCTATCATCCTTGCAACCGATATGAAAACCTGGGTCGAGCGGTGTTGCAGCTGCACGACAGTCTTTCATACCGTATTCGTCTAACAGATTTTTGATATACGTTTTTTGACAAAGTGATACTGCACCTCGATCGCCGTCTCGTTGTATTTCTAACCCAAGAAAATATGAGGCAGGACCTCCGTCATGCATGTCGAATTTGGATGCTATCTTCTTCTTAATCGCGCGTATCTCGTTCTCGCTGGGTGATATGATTAATAAATCGTCCACGTAAACAGCGATGTAGCTGCTTTGATGCTGAGTCTGCTTGAATTAAAGGCAAGCCTCGTGCTTGCTTTGTTTGAAGCCAATATTTTGTAGTACTTCATATACCGTTTGGTTCCATACGCGACCGGATTGCTCATATATGGCTTTATTGAGCTTTAAAACTTTCTTAGGATGCTTTGCGCTTACGAAATTTTGTGGTTGCTGCATGTATACTACTTCATCTAATTTGCTGTTTAGATATGCGTTGGAGATGTCCGCTTGATGCATGTGTAGCTGTTTTTCTGCAGCTATGGCGAACAACATACGAATGGTTTCGTAGCGTATTACAGGAGAGAAGGTTTCACTGTAGTTGATTCCCAATTGCTGTCCGCAACCCTTTGCGACCAATCTAGATTTGAATTTTTCGATTTCACCATCTCGATTTCTCTTTACTCGAAATACCCATTTCGAACCAATTGACTTTGCACCAGTAGGCAAATCAACCAACTCCCAAGTGTTGTTAGCTATAAGTGCATTGTACTCTGATTGCATTGACGCTTGCCAATTTGTTGCATATTGGCTCTGCAATGCTTCTGCGACTGTTCGAGGTGTTTCGACATCATCAAAAAAATTCAAGTTATTTAACACGTTATACGCCTTTTTAGGTCTGCCTGGTGGACCTGTGCGTATAATTTTTGGACGCCCTGGGCCCCGTTGTTGCGTTTCTTGTTGATCATTATCACTAGCGCTGAAAAACTCTTCTTCTTCTTCTTCTTCGTCGGAGTCGCCACACTCGTACTGTGGTTTATCGTTACAATTTTCAGATGTTGACTCACTTTCAACTTGATTTGACGTTGCATTTTCTTCGGAAGACGTGTGTGACTCAAGACGAATAATGTTTGTCTCAAAGTCATCATTTCGCTCTGATAAATTACATTTCTCAGATGTTACTGTGTCAAACTCACCTTCAACAAATTTGACATCCCTGCGCTCTATCACTGTACGTTTATTGCGATCATACAAGCGATAAGCTTTTGCTGATATTGAATAGCCGACGAAAATATACTCTTTTGCGTTTGCTTTAAATTTGCCCGTTCTATTTTTATCTATAGCAAATGCACGTGAACCGAAAACTCGAAGATGTTTTACCGACGCTTTGCGATCTTTCCACACTTCGAAAGGGGTACACCCATCTAAAGCCCTAGTGGGGCACCTGTTGCGCAAATATGCGGCTGTTTGTACAGCTTCGGCTCATAGAAATTCTTCTAATTTCGCGTGTATCAATAAACTTTTCGCCATTTCCACTATTGTACGGTTAACGCGTTCAGCAACGCCGTTTTGTTGAGGCGTGTACGGAACAGTGTTTTGCCTTTTTATACCGCATTCATTTAAAAAGTTATTAAATTCATTCTTCATATATTCAGTTCCGTTGTCACTACGTAAACATTTTATTTTGTTACCGGTTTGCAATTCAACGTAGCTTTTAAATAGTTTAAATTTCTGAAACACTTCATTTTTAGCGCGCATGAAGTAAACAAAAATTTTACGCGTATAGTCATCGATGAATGTCACGAAATAGCGATTTCCAGCTATTGATTTAACGTTCATTGGGCCACAGACGTCGCTGTGCACCAACTCAAGTACACTTTTTGTCATACGCTTTGCGTTTTTAGAGAATGGTAATGCACACAATTTTGCTTGGTTGCATGTATCGCAGTTCATGTTCGTATATACACATTCAATGTCCATACCTTCTACTAGTTTTTTATCAATTAGTAATTTTAAACTTTGAAAATTTAGGTGGCCAAAGCGATTGTGCCACTTTTTTACATTTGATGTGTCCCTTAACATATGTACTTCACTGTTTTTCGCCAGCGTTTCATACAAATACAAGTTACCTTCTTGCTTTGCTCTTAACACAACTTTATTGCTTTTGTCTTTTATTTGCACTTCTTTTTCGCCAAATATCATTGAATTTTTGTATTGTGTCGATTTACTAACCGACAAAAAATTCATTTGCAAAGAAGGTACGTACAACACATCACGCATTTCAATATTTCTATTGTTTACTTTTAAGACAACTGTGCCTATACCGAACGATTCAACGTATTTATCAGCTGCTAATTTTACCGAAGTCTTTGTTTCACTGAACGACACAAACATGTTTTTGTTGCAGCACATATGTGTTGTCGCGCCACTGTCAATACACCACGTATTTTTTCTTTGCTCCGCGGCACTTACATGTAACAGACAATTTGAATGTTCTGTTTTGCACTTGTTTTCTTGCGCTGCCGCTTTTTTGCGACATTCACTAGCACGATGCCCAATTTTATCGCAATAGAAACACTTGCCTTTGAATTGTTGCTTTTGATCGTTTTTCTTTACGTTCTTTTTTACACTTTCGTTATGACTACTGTTCGTTTTTTGAAACTTATTGTGTTGCGCGTCCCTTTGCACCTGTGTGTGTGCGTATACCGACGCACTTGAATTATCGCATTCGCTTGTTTCTGCCTTTCGCGCAGCTTCTTCTAGAAGTTTCAATTTTACACTTTCAAACGACGGCAAATTGTCACGCGTTTCAATCGCAACAACAAAATTCTCCCAAGAATTTGGTAGGCTACACAAAAGCATAATTGCTTTAAGCTCATCATTAATTTTTATGTCAAGCTCAGCCAATTTGTCTATAGTTTCGACAAATGTTTGCACGTATTTTGATGCGTCTTCCCCTGGCTGCATCTTTAAGCGCAAAAGCTTTTGGTAAAGTTGAACTTTTCTGACTGGTCCAGTCGGCAAATGAATATCACGCAATTTTTTCCATGCGTCCGCTGCGGTCGTACAAGCTTTTATATGCAAAAGCTGATTTGGCTTTACGTTTAAAATGAGGCACGCTAACGCCTTTTGTTCTGTCGTGTCCCATTTTGCTGATTCTGCTTCAGTTGCTGTCTCGGGCTTCGCATTTGTGATCACCTGCCACAAATCAGCCGTAATTAACACACTGCGCTTTTATGGAACATAATGTATGATGGGGTGCTAAGGAGACACCAACCGAATAATATTAAATTAGTTGCATACGCAGACGACCTTATTGTGGTAGCAGTTGCTAAACACCTTGATGACCTCCGGAGCAAATGCAACGAGTGCATAAACGGTCTGCGCCAATGGTTCTCCTCAATGAGTTTAGAACTGGCGGAGCAAAAGACCGAAGTCTTGCTCATAAGCACAAGAAAAGTGGAGGAAAGTATATCCCTCACCATAGGGGAGTGCCAGATTCATTCGCAGCCACACTTAAAATATTTAGGAGTAATTGTAGACTCAAGGCTCAAATTTAAGGACCACCTAGAATACACTGCAGGAAAAGCGAAGAAAATCCTGAATGCCTTATCAAGAATGATGGCAAATAAAGGCTGCGTGCGTTCCAGCCGGCGGTTTTTACTCGCAAAGGTAATGAGATCGGTTATATTTTATGCGGCTCCAATATAGATCCAGGCGCTAGGCATCAAAGCATATGCCAGGCAAATAAACACAGTGCATAGGCTGTCGGCACTAAGAGTTATAAGTGCTTTCCGAACAATTTCAAGCGATGCTGCTGAAGTAATAGCCAGTATGATGCCCATTGACATCCAGGGTGACGAATACGAACGAGTGTACAAATTATCAGAGCCAAATGCAGGAGCCAAAAAAAGAGAGAGAGTGAAAAGCCTAACTATATGGCAGCAGCGGTGGCAAACCTCACTCAAAGGACGATGGACCTACAGACTCATACCGGATATTCATTCCTGGATCGACAGACGACATGGGGACCTAGATTTCCACCTAACCCAAATATTAAGTGGACATGGATGCTTTAGAAGCTATCTATACAGATTCCAGCACGACATTAGTCCGAATTGTCCGTCGTGTTCAGAGTGCTGTGAAGACTCTGAGCATGTATTCTTTTATTGCCCGCGCTTTATAAGTGCAAGGGAAAAACTTAAAACTACACTCGATGGTAGTTTTACGGTGGAAAATTTGACGACACTCATGTGTCAGTCCACTGAGAACTGGAGAGCTGTCAGCGAAGCGGCAGCCTCAATCATGACAAAACTGAGATATATAGACCAGAGTAGGCGTCCGTCAGTCCGTGCAATAGAAGAGACTTAAATGTCTTATCACTCCCACGAAGTAATACTTAATCAGGTGGTCCCGTGGGAGAGTCTGGAGTTGGGAGTAGGTTAGGTTTAGCGGATTAAAGTTCCGTACTTCGGCTTTTGATGCTTCCTCCTACTTTAAAAAAAAAAAAAAAAAAAAAAAAAAACACACTGCGCATGGTCATGCACCACACGTCGTAATTGTCATCACCAAGTTTTTCGATTTGATGTGACACGTTCATTTTGCTTTGCAAAAATTTTTTGTACACTGACACGATATAGCGATTTTTATTGCCGTTTTAGCGCACTACTTATTCACGATGGGCCCATAACCTTTGTTGGAATAAAATATATTTATTATGTTTATTGTGAAATGCGCACTTAAGACCAATTACAAAGTTTGAGTCGGAAAAAATGAAAATGATTGACTTGCCGGTTTTAGCTGTACTTCGATAATGCCATTTTAAGAAGAATATACATAACTGTAAAACTACGAAAGTAGGTGTAAGTGAAATAAGAATACAAACTAAACATCGCAGTGTTGCCAGACTTACGCAAAGTCTTATACATACATATTAAGCTTATTCTTATACAATTTCAACAAAAGAATGTACTCGTATGTGTTTATTATTGTTATTTTTGTATGTAAGTCTAGTTGAAGGGCATCACATAAAATGTTTGATTTTAGCGGCATGTGTTTGTGTAGAATTTGGCGCTTTACTAAGAAACCAATTCCTTGTTTGTTTCTTGAATTAACATTTAGATTTTTAAAATAACCAATATATGGCTTTGGGATAATATGTATTATTAGTGTTGTAAGGAAAATGTGTTTCCTCAATACTGATAACATATGGGGTTTTTCTTAATTAGTAAAATAAGTTCTTGATAGTTCTAAATGCATCCTTTCATATTCCATAGCAATATTTTAATAGTCATTAAAGGGAGAGGAGAGAAATTGAAACAGATGTTGTACGTAATAGGGAATAGGAAATTGGAGAGACTTGACCAAGAAGTTCTCCCATTGATTTGTCTAATTCCTTTGCGTATATTTCGTGAGAAATTCCACGGCTGGTGGAAGGCAGGTAAATTTCCGAAAGTATGTTTGGAATGCTAATTGTATTTTTAAATTCGTTGTTTTCATTTTAGTTTTGGTTTTTTTTTTCATTTATTGGGTTATTTAGTGCGAAGGATGGAATTAGGGATAGAGTGGGAGCATTTGTTGGTTTTTTGTTTGGTTGATCTGTAATTTTTTTGTGCTGTTTCTATTTGTGGTGTCTTTGCTGGTTTGCATTTGGGTTTCGTTGACGGAGATAAAAGAGATTACTGAAGAGTAACTGAAGAAATTACAAGGTACGTCGCAAAGTAAACAGGACAGCACAATTCCGATTTCTTTGGCGCCGCGATTTGAAGGTACCGTTGGAAAGAGGAAGTCCTCCTGATTAATTAAAGTTCAAAAATTCGCAAAATTCGAACATTTCAAGAAGCTATTTCACCACATTTCTCTCTTCAAATTAATTAAATTACACGATAATCTTTTAAATAAATCCACATTTTACACTATTAGCAGGTTTTTTTACCTAAAAAAACTTTATGTTAAAAATTACATTTCACAACCGTTTGAACCTCATTTGCTTACCAAAAATTACGACGAAATGGAGCGCTGCCATGTGATGATAAGGCAATTCGCTGAAACTCTTCTTTTTCGCAAAAATTCCTCTATTCATGCATATGGACATTTTCTTTTTTAAATTTATTAAGCAAATAAGTAATATTATATACATGTATTAGAAATATTATATAATAATATTACGTAATAAAGTGTAAAGTGTACAGTACAGTACGAAAACTCAACCTTTGTTTCAATATTGGATATAAAGTGGTTATTATGCACTCATATTGAAACAAAATTTAAGTTTTCGTTATAAAATAGGTAAATTTTGGTTATTATATCTGTCAGCGATTTCCATTTATTTTTGATGATACATTAGTTTGTATTTTAGGTGACGATATATATATTACTATAATTATAATATTGGGTTGTCAAAAAAGCGGTATTTTTATTGTTTTTTTTTTTTTTATTGAAATTGAAATGAATTTTTGATGACTCATGCCCAGCTCTTGACAGATGCTACGGCTGCTACTATGCCGGTCTCTTTCGGCCAATTCAGCGATTTATCGCAATTTTCGACGACAGGCCTTCCGGAGCGTGGCGCATCTTCGAGCACCTCTACACCAGAACGAAAACGTTAAAACCATGCTTGTGCGGTGGAAGTGGAAACTGTATCGGGTCCATAAACTGCACAAAATTTTATTGGCGGCTTGAGATGCATTTTTGCCTTTATCGTACCTTTACAGTACTACTACTGTAAAATATGCCGTATTTTCTCTTTATTTTGCTCCATGTTTGCGACACTATAACTCATGAACGACTTAAAAGAACCGACAATCAATCAAACACGTGTTAGCGCGTGAAATGAGCTTTCCAAAAAGGTATAGCATGACCCGATGCGACGAATAAAACTAGAACTACGCGCTTTCAGCGCCAACTAGCAAAAATACCGCAAGACTTTTTTGACAACTTAATATTGTGAGATGATGTTATTATTATGGTATAAAATTGTAATATGTATATAAAAATGTTATATAACAATCATATACATTAAGGTGTATGTAAGGTGAAAATATCATCCAACATGACTAAAAACAAGTTCTGGTAAGAGCTGAGCTCTTAATATTAATATTAAGAGGTGCCTCATCGGCATTTTCGATTTCCCATATAAATAACACAGGAAATTTTGTTTTTTTTGTTTGGATTTTTAATGTATACAAACAAATAATTGGTAAGCGAGAATCAACACTTATTCTTATAGGAAATTTACCGATCTACAAAAAATTTTAATCGTTTAATAATATAAATTTTTTAAGTACTTAATTTAAACAAAAACTTTGAACTTTACTCTGTATGATTGATGACTTAGGAACATTAATCGTTGCCTGAAAAAATAGTGTGTTTTATTTGCTCCTGACTGTTAGGAAATGTAAATTAATAAAAGCCATTTTCAGTAATTTTTCGATTGCAATACAACTTTTTATTTCATATATCTTACATATTGATTATTTCAAAATTAAACTAAAGTCTTTTTGTTACAATCGGGAAATTTTTGTTGGTAATTTTTAACAACTTGCAATAAATATTGCAATTGTTCTTCATTTTTATTAAGATATTTGTTGTACTCCTCTATTAAAGCAACACCTCTTTCTGCTACATCATTGACCACTTTGAGACCCTTAAAAAATTCCTGATTCTCTTGATAGCTTTCATCCTGTGACCAAGATTCCACATTTTTGTTAATGAAGTCAGTAGGTAAATCGAATGTTTGAAATATAGTCATTGACTTTTTCGAAATAAAGTCACTCAAATCTACTGATAAGAATTGGTCGGACTTTCCTGGCTCAATTTCATTTTTTTTTTTGGATCAGTGTTTATTTCTTTTTTATTCAAAGCTTGAATCATTTTCTGTTTTCTGAGTAGAGGCACATTATAATCAAAAAGAGAAATAATGGACAACTGTTCACTAAAATACCACAGGTGTTTTTTCATTTTTGAACAAGCTACTGTTGATACGGAGCTGTTCACAGTTTTATACTCAACTAAGTCTTGCATGAAGGTCAGGTCATTGTATGGTGCCAGAATCGCAGATGGAGCAGTGTACCAAGCTTTTAAATAAATTAAAAAAAAAAATAACGAGAAAAATACAAACTTCACGTAAGCCATTGAATTCTCGCGCTGTTAGTTTAAATTCTTCTCTGAAGA
The DNA here is from genome assembly GCF_023373825.1 of Bactrocera dorsalis. Lineage (NCBI taxonomy): Eukaryota > Metazoa > Arthropoda > Insecta > Diptera > Tephritidae > Bactrocera > Bactrocera dorsalis. The sequence goes on from NC_064303.1 coordinate 51,358,131, forward strand.
TAAAATTTTTTAACTAGTAAATGGCTTTCGCCATCCAACGAGCGTGATGAACTGGACCAGGATATTTAAACGTAAAGTTCGGTTCTGGCTTTTCTCACAAAAAAATCAGCGATAGCTCCAGAAGTTCTTTATAGTCATCTCTTGGTTGACAAACCTGTAAAGTAGACATACAAATTTCAATTTTAAATTGTCTTGTTGAGTGAGGAAACTCTGATATGTTCATCAAGAACACATGTATTTATAATTTTTATAAAGTCTACTTTATGAATACGTACCCGTAAATTTTCTTGAATCAAGGTTACTAATGTTTGTTTGCTATTTGATAATACTTCATTAACAGTACTATCGTCCATTCCAACCTTGAAATTGGATTTATTGAGACTATACCAATTATTCTTAAAACTGGAAAAAAACTGAACGTTTGGGCCTGAAGAGGCTGGCCAATACACTTCAAATACACCTTTCAAAACAAGCTCAAAGGTGTGATGGCGACAAGGTAAATGGATCAACTCTTAATGCAAAGCTTTTTCTAATTCAGCACAAGTCCCACGATGAATTCCTAAAAATTAAAACAAACATACAATATTTGTTATTGAAATAATTAGCTTATATCTCATTGATAACTGACCTGTATTGACAGCTGCTGTGTCAAAACACATTCCTTTGACAAATGAACTACCACCCCACTGTTTGAGAGTTTACAGAATGGCAACTGCTTGATCAGACTTCAGCTTCGGCACTCCCACCAATTGTTCAGTACCACATGATGTCAAAAGAATTGGAAGTCTATCTACAGTATCAGTGCCCGTGATATCGGTTAAGGGGTTACATGGGTTTCCTCTGGCAAAAAACGGCCTTTTTCAATAATTTTTTATTACATATAAAAAATAAAATATTTTAATGAATTTTTTTATTTAAAAGACTCATATTTAGTAAACATTTTGTAAAATTTTCAAAAAAAAATATCGAAATGGCGGTCATTACGAGGCCATTTCCGGCAGTCCCTCGGAAAAAAGGTGCATCTGCGTTGTCAGCAGAACTTCTTTCAGGATCATCAGAAATAAAAATAAAAAATACGTGTTTTAGTAAAGACAATAAACTGGGTATTGGACGAAGGAAAAAGAAAAAAAATGAAAATTGGATTTTTAGCAGACGTTTTATAAAAAAAATGCAAATTTCGATGAAAATTTCTCGAATTTTTTTTTTAATAGTTGTAATTAAAAAAAAAAAGAAAATCCTTCGTTCAAGACCTTGTAAATGATATCTCGAAGACCTGTGTAAAATTTCATCAAGATCGGTTTAGTAGTTCGCGAGAAATCTTGGCAACTGACTTTGAAAACACAGTTTCGAGAAAAACGCGCTTAAAGACGGTGCACTTAGCCTAGATCGCCTCGAGCGCACAAGTTCTCAGGGTTGTATCTCCGAAAGTATTGATCAGATCAACTTGAAAATTTAGGACAATATTCTAGAGATGTTATAGAATTTAATAAGATAAAAAAAAATTTTCGATTTTTTGAAACTGTGAAACCCATGTAACCCCTTAAAAGCTTCCCGTCCCAGTGCACAATAAAATTATCTTCAAGCTTCAATCCATCTTTTAACCCCTCTGCAATTTCTTTACGTAAAACATTACGACTACGCTGAATAGTCTTATAGCTGATATTTACAGTTTTTAAACTAACTCCAACGCTCTTCAGAGTTGCAGAAATAATATATGTACATAGCATTCCTACTAGAAACGTTTGAACGATCTAATGCAGCAACCAATTCTGGTGTCATAACTTTAGTTTTGGGAACAAAAAGGGGAGTTAATTCATATTCATAGTCTGAGTCTGATTTTTTTATATTTATGAACAAATAAAAATGATTTAATATGTTAGTAAGTAATTGCCAATTCCAAGAAAAATTAAAATAGTCGAAATTGAAAATAAATCGAATTCGGTTTCATTTAGTTTTATTTACTGATATTTTATAGTTGACAATATTTTCTAATAAGATAATAAATCGATTTTACAATACATTTATGATTCATAAAAATCAATTAATGAATTATAAAATTTGATTATTAAGCATCATTTTATATAAAATACTTACCTATTTCTTCAACAACTATTTCTTCCACTTGAGTATTTGGTTGTAAACGTAAATTAATGATTCCCTTTCGATTCGAACTTTTTTGTCCCGCTAGACAATTTTTTTTGTCATGATCTAGAGATTCAACGCTTTTCGAATCCTTAATATCAAAGAGTTCAGTCAGTTTCTTTTGAAAACGAGACTGGTTATTTATTTGAGCTGCTGAATCATATTGTACACTTTTCCACTTCAAATGTAAACTTCGCAACTTTTTTACAGCGTTTTGTCTCCCACAAATTGGTAACCCCACAGAATGCCATTGCTTTTAAATTTTTATTACGGTATTCATCAAACTTTTATTAATTGTTTCCATCAATACAACATGATGATAAACACAGACATAACCTCTTTAACGGTAGGCAACTTCGGGTTGGGAGCACCAATTAAGTAAATCGGTTTGCAGCTCATTTTTAGATAACAGCAAAAACTTGCAATATTAAAACATTTCACTTTACTGTTACTAAATACAGTAATCAGATACGAATATTATAACAGCTGATTGCTCTCTCACAACGCAGGGTTGCCAATCTCGATATACTGCAGTAATTATTGTCTTCAATATGTTTGGAATTTTCTTAAAATAACTCAAAATCAGAGTCGAATGCTATTATTTATAAATATATAACTATTTTAGTAGTTTGTTTTCAGTTTTGATATTTTATATTATGAAAAATTGCAATTGAAAACTTAGATGTGTACAAAACTATAAATGCGTACTGAGCAGTGGCAACATTGTTCAAATGAAAACAAAAAAAATGGCGGATTTCTACGGTTTTCCTACGTGCTCAACTTTTAACACATTTTGCTCGCTAAGGAAGGCAAAGGAAGGAAGGGAGCAGCATTTTTGGCTGTTCCAACTAAAAACAAAGTTGGAGAGATTGAAGTAACCTTGAATATACTTACGTATATTGTCATATAGATGTCACTAAAATCGACAATTACAATGACTTAAGCGGTAAAATACAAAAATGAAATGAAAATTGTTTAAAGTATACCCACTAGTTGCATTCAGGATCGGTGAATAATCGGAACGTACATATGTTAACGCGGCGCAGTGTAGAATATATGTAATGTTGATGGTCGGTATGTGAGGAACGAACTGTCTAGATCGAAAATGTGTGAGCTTCTCCGTTGTCCATTGCTTTTGCTGGTTGGGTTGGTGCGAGTGTGGTGTGTTATTTTGGTGTTGTTTTGTAGTGGCATCCTGTGGTGAATTGTGCTGTAGCATTAGGATGCGCCAGTTTTACCGGGTAGAGGGGGAGGATGCTTAACTCATTTAAACAAAAATAAAATAATGAAAACTAACAATTAAGTTCAGCATGACAAGATTGCATGAATTTCTTTTATAAATTAGTTAAATAAATATGAGATAAATCGAAAAAATATGATATTTCATTTCATTTTATTAGCCATTTTTAATATAAGATGCAAAATTGTGGAAATCATTTCTATAATTTTCTGTTGGACTTTAATTACGAATAACTTTGGATGAGTTGACTCAGCCAAAAAATGTTCTAGACCTTTTTTGTAGATCGGTAAATTTCCTATAAAAATAAGTGTTGATTCTCGCTTACCAATTATTTGTTTGTGTACATTAAAAATCCAAACTAAAAAGCAAAATTTCCTGTGTTATTTATATGGGAAATCGAAAATGTCGATGAGGCACCTCTTAATATTAATGATAAGAGCTCAGCTCTTACCAGAACTTGTTTTTAGTCATGTTGGATGAGATTTTTATGGTAACTACGAAAAATAAAATATAAACTAATTTTTGGCTCGCCTTAATGTATATGATTGTAATATAACATTTTTATATACATATTACAATTTTATACCATAATAATACCATCATCTCACAATATTAGGTTGTCAAAAAAGGCTTGTGGTATTTTCGCTAGTTGGCGCTGAAAGCGCGTAGTTCTAGTTTTATTCGTCACATCGGGTCGTTCATGAGTTATAGTGTCGCAAACATGGAGCATACGGCATATTTTACAGTACTACTACGATAAAGGCAAAAATGCATCTCAAGCCGCCAATAAAATTTGTGCAGTTTATGGACCCGATACAGTTTCCACTTCCACCGCACAACGATGGTTTCACCGTTTTCGTTCTGGTGTAGAGGTGCTCGAAGATGCGCTACGCTCCGGAAGGCCAGTCGTCGAAAATTGCGATAAAATCGCTGAATTGGCCGAAAGAGACCGGCATAGTAGCAGCCGTAGCATCTGTCAAGAGCTGGGCATGACTCATCCAAAATTCATTTCAATTTCAATAAAAAAAAAATCAATAAAAATACCGCAAGACTTTTTTGACAACCCAATATTATAATTATAGTAATATATGTATATATCGTCACCTAAAATACAAACTAATGTATCATCAAAAATAAATGGAAATCGCTGACAGATATAATAACCAAAATTTACCTTTTTTATAACGAAAACTTAAATTTTGTTTCAATATGAGTGCATAATAACCACTTTATATCCAATATTGAAACAAAGGTTGAGTTTTCGTACGGTATTGTACACTTTACACTTTATTACGTAATATTATTATATAATATTTCTAATACATGTATATAATATTACTTATTTGCTTAATAAATTTAAAAAAGAAAATGTCCATATGCATGAATAGAGGAATTTTTGCGAAAAAGAAGAGTTTCAGCGAATTGCCTTATCATCAAATGGCAGCGCTCCATTTCGTCGTAATTTTTGGTAAGCAAATGAGGTTCAAACGGTTGTGAAATGTAATTTTTAACATAAATTTTTTTTAGGTAAAAAAACCTGCTAAAAGTGTAAAATGTGGATTTATTTAAAAGATTATCGTGTAATTTAATTAATTTGAAGAGAGAAATGTGGTGAAATAGCTTCTTGAAATGTTCGAATTTTGCGAATTTTCGAACTTTAATTAATCAGGAGGACTTCCTCTTTCCAACGGTACCTTCAAATGGCGGCGCCAAAGAAATCGGAATTGTGCTGTCCTGTTTACTTTGGGACGTACCTTGTAATTTCTTCAGTTACTCTTCAGTAATCTCTTTTATCTCCGTCAACGAAACCCAAATGCAAACCAGCAAAGACACCACAAATAGAAACAACACAAAAAAATTACAGATCAACCAAACAAAAAACCAACAAATGCTCCCACTCTATCCCTAATTCCATCCTTCGCACTAAATAACCCAATAAATGAAAAAAAAACCAAAACTAAAATGAAAACAACGAAATTAAAAATACAATTAGCATTCCAAACATACTTTCGAAAATTTACCTGCCTTCCACCAGACGTGGAATTTCTCACGATATATACGCAAAGGAATTAGACAAATCAATGGGAGAACTTCTTGGTCAAGTCTCTCCAATTTCCTATTCCCTATTACGTACAACATCTGTTTCAATTTCTCTCCTCTCCCTTTAATGACTATTAAAATATTGCTATGGAGTATGAAAGGATACATTTAGAACTATAAAGAACTTATTTTACTAATTAAGAAAAAATCCATATGTTATCAGTATTGAGGAAACACATTTTCCTTACAACACTAATAATACATATTATCCCAAAGCCATATATTGGTTATTTTAAAAAGCTAAATGTTAATTCAAGAAACAAACAAGGAATTGGTTTCTTAGTAAAGCGCCAAATTCTACACAAACACATGCCGCTAAAATCAAACATTTTATGTGATGCCCTTCAACTAGACTTACATACAAAAATAACAATAATAAACACATACGAGTACATTCTTTCCTGTCAAAACTTTTCAGTAAATGACCTATTGAACCCCTTAATTAATTTGAAAACACCTTTAATCCTCAATGGCGACGTTAACGCATAGAATACACTATGGGGATCTTCCTCAACCAACTCTCGTGATAAAAGAATTGCAAACCTTTTAGAGAAATCCAACCCTACCCTTCTTAACGATGGTTTGGCTACTCACTTTTGAACACATATGACGTTTAAAAATGTTGACCTAATCATGGTATCACCATTAATTTGCCATAGATGCCATTGAGCAATCGATAAATTTCTCCACAACAGTGATCACTATCTAATCGTCGTTAACACCATGGATAACTTGATACGAGACTTTTTGTTTCGAGAGAGAGCTGTTTAATTAAATTGCACCTGTCAATTTGCATCTGTTGAATGAAATAAAAATGAGTTGAAATCTCTTTTTCTCCTAAATAAGGTAATGGTTGGGTACAAGTGTGTGTCTTAAAAACTTTTAAATAAAAGTAATCCCCATCCAAATCCAATCCCCATGACTTCCTAAACAAATTACAGAACATGTAAGGTGTTATTCTTACACGACTGCCACCCCCTCTCCTAATCTGTTCAAAATAAACTATTCAAAACTATTCTGACAAAGCCGCCTCGTCTGTAGGTGAGTGAAGCCTGCGTGTGACAAAAAGCGCCACAAACGTTCCAAACTAGAAATGTTTGTTTTCCAACCATTTATATAATTAAATATTACTTATGGCAGACCCTGCTTCATCTTTTACCCTAATTGTCTTCAAGAGGTCGGCAGCCTCACGAAGAAATTGTGTTTGGCCTGGGATGCCCGAAAAAACTTGCTTACACGGTAAAATTGCATCAAGTTTCCGACTTTTAAACAGGTCAAATAACTTATTTATAAATAAAATATATTCCGCGGTATTGCAAAAAGTAGGAGATGGGGAAGCCAAACGCCCTGCACTGTAAACTGCGAGCATACCGGAAGCGACAGTGTCACTGAAAACTTGGGTAGCTAGTTTAACACTCTTTTCCTGAAAATTGTTGGCATAAAGGTGCGCATTGGTAATTTTGGGTGCACAACGGACATTATTTTGAGAATCTCTATTGTAGAAATGTACAATATCGGACCAGCTAACTAAGCGCGATTTAAAACTAACTCTATTTTTAAAGTTTTCTAAACAATTCCTAACACTCTTTACAAGATGGGGACAATCACTGAAAAAGTATACTTCCTTGCCATTAACCTGAAAATAGGGACGCGCTTCAGAAACTCCTGCAATATATGTACTAAATATTTCGCCCCAATTTCTCTGTATAGAGCAAATAAAAAATTGTATTGAAAAGTGTCGGAGAGAAGCTTTTCAAAGTGTTTCTTAAAGACGAGTTTTGTCCAGACTTTTTAAAATATTTGACAAGCTTCGTGCAGGAACGGGACAGTTCCGCCATATCTTTGGTCGCTTCAATCGCTTTCTGAATTACATTATGTAGCAAATGATTCACACAGAACAGGTGACGATATGAACGGAATGCAGCAACCATATTGGATCCCCTGTCCGTCACAATAATTGCCTTTTCGTCCAGACTAAGCTTGAACTCTTCAAGGATTCTGGTAACTTTTGAATGAATATTTACACCTGAAATTAATAAACAAGGAAAAAACGAATTCCAGTCTAATTTTTATAAAAGCTAAGGTCTACGTAGCCATCATATGTATGTATATGTACATACAATAATTTTCAAACAGTGTTTAGGAGGGTTCGGAAATATTCATTTATGAATATTCACGTACGTACTTTTATGAGGTTACACGCGAAAGTGAATATTAAAAAAAAAATTTGCTAAATAGGCGAACCGCAAAGAAAGCAGTTTAATACTTAATTACTCTATTTCGGAAATATTGCAAAGACTATTATTTAAAGAAATTGCAAAGGAAAATGTATGAAATGTTAACACAAAATAGAAAACGGGGTTACGCCCATACTTAACTCGATACCTAGTTGTATTTTAAGAGATGGTTTTTTTAGCAAACGATAGCTATGTGCGAAAATATTTCATATTGAAACAACATTTATTTGCGGACCTAAATTTAGTTATTAGTACACTCCTCTGTTAGTAAATATGTACATTAGAGTGGGTCAATTTGTATGGAGCAAAAAAAATGCACCAAGCGGTTATCAAAATCGTAAACTACGATGAATTCTAAGATAATTTGCCCAAGAAACCATGGGTCTAAAATCAAAATGGAGCTTCCGGTTTTTAACGAGAAACCTTTGTTTTTTTTTCAATAAATGAAATGGAAAATAGTAACAACTACTGGGGCCGAAAACATCAAGCAGTGACCGTAGAGGTGCTGCTACACCTTCTCATCAGCGTTCTTTTTGTGATGCATATCAAATTGATCTTAAGATCTCTATATACATGCAATTTTGAGAAAGTGCTCTACACAAATTTAAAAAATTCAAAAATGTTATTGTATCTTTTAAGAAAACTAACAAAAGTGGTTATGTCTGGATTTGATCGAAAGGAAATTCCAAGAGCTTTAGAAGCTGTATAGATAATGGTCTAATTTTGATGTTTAGATTAATGTTAAAAAAGTTTTTTATGAAATTGGCCATTAAATCATCAATACACAAGATATGTAAAAGCTCATAGGTTTTATAATTTTAAGAAATAAAACGTTGTGACCCTTAAAAATAAAGTATATGTTTCCTCTCCATTAAATGTAACAAGCAAACAAACCAGTGCAATGGTCTGTCTAACAGCACTTCAAACCGTCGTAATATGCCGTTTTCCGTGCCAGTATTGCTGACTTGACCGTCGCAGCAAATACCAACCAGACCGAAAAGAGCAAAGTTCTTTTTAATAAAGAAGTCATATAGCATTTTTTTTTTGTTTTTGGAATGATTTGATTTTTTTTTACTAAATGAAAAGGAAGACAGTATACGTAACAACTACTAGAGTCGAAAACATAAAGCAGTGACCGTACAGAAAAATACCGTTATATGGGAGGTGGCCGTAGTTTTTGCCCAATTTTAATCATTTTCATAATCTCACCTAACTAGGTACAATCTAAAATGTGTACCAAATTTAGACGAAATCGATAAAGTAGTTCCAGAGATTTACATATGCACTCAAAAGTGGGCGGTGACATGCCAATTTTTCATATAGTCGGATTTCTGGCTGCAATACAACACCGAATACCAAACTCAAGATGTTTCCCTTCAACAGTTATTAAAATTTCTGATCTTTAGTGTTTTCAAAAATTACCATTATATGGGAGGTGGGCGTGGTTATTATCCGATTTCGATTATTTTCCAGATATCCCTTAAGCAGGCATTGTGTAATATGTATACCAAATTTGAACGAAATTGGTGGGGAGGTTCCAGAGATATACTGATTAACTAGTGTTTTTGAATATTCCAAAAGTACTTACTTGTATTTTTTTCGCCGCTCATAGACCGTAAGCCAAGAAGTTGGTTTACAATATTTCCATTTTTAATGTAATGAACTGTAAGCGCTAAATACGTTTTCCTTAAAAAATTGTCTGTCCAAAGGTCGGTTGTTAATCCATATCCATATAGTTTGGCATACCCAAGGTCGGCTCTTACTACGTTGAAATATTTGTCGTATATATTATCTAAGTTTCTGGATAATGTAGTCGGATGCGGCAACGCACTTTGCACATTGATAGGCTGCCCATATTTCACACTAAGATGAGAAAAGTATTCTAATAGTTTATGTAACCCATTGTCTTCAACTATTTTGTATGGCCTGCAGTTTTTAATGACCCATTCAGTTATAATTTCCAACGCTACCTTTTTGCGTTCTGCACTTATTTCTACTTTATTGATACTTTCGCAATTACTGGTCAATGTGTATTTTATAAAGCACTTGTGCTTTAATAAGTTTGAGGTGAATTTTTTGCAGTGCTTAAATATATTAGGGGTATTCTCTTGCTCTTGCAAAACCTGGTGCACGGTGCAAGAATTGCAGATTTACAACGGCACAACAACAAACACACGCAGAAAAATATTTGCAAGGGCTGTGAAATATGTCAGACCAAAACCCATGTATATTTGCGTGCAATGTCACGCAAAAAAAAAAATTGCAACCCTGTTGTAGTTGCCATTTTACATAAAGTCATATTTTGACGTTAAATTGTTGAGGAAGGTAAATTTTAATTCGATTTTATAATTTCTATTTAAATTATAAAGTTTTGTTACAGTTTTTTTTGTTGAAAATGTATGCAGAAGGTGCGCCAATTCACAATAGCCATGCACAATAGTCATTTGCAAGAAATTGACTGAATCAGCCGCTCATATATCACTAGATTCTGCAATGGGTGCTCTCGTGCCCTTGTATATTTCGGTGTAGTATTTTTGCAATCTGCAATCTTGCAAGAGCAAGAGAATACCCCAATTAAAACACGTTTTGCACGCTACAATGTTTGGAATTTGTTCATTAATTTCATTTACTACTAATCCAAATACCTCCCAAACTTTGCTTTTGTAGTTTGCCCAGTAGCTTTAGAAATTTTTAATTCACCACTAATAATTTTTTCTTTTATGGCACTATTACTTAAGCTACTACTTACTGTGATGCTTGCTGCAGATGAGTCGTTAGTAAATGACTGCAAATATTAATACATTATAAGAAAAGAAACAAAATAAATATATATTTAATAACTTACGCTATCAAGTTCCATATCCGTAATTAAATAATGACAAAATTTCAGCGCAAGCAATACCAGCCAAGTCACAAACAAGCAAAAACTAATTTCGGATTTAAAAGTACTTGGGAGTAATACAAGCAGCACGAAATATTTTCTCTACTTGTTGCTGTAGCTTCGGTTAACTTTTGTTCACGATCGTGGCTACTAGTTTACTACATTTGGTTCAACAGAAAGAGTACAATTAGTAATTGCACTCTCAATGGAGAGTAGCGGCTTTGTGCTGTTAAAAGTTCGCATTCTCTTTTGAGTAGAGTACAATACTAGGAGTGCTTGCAAGCATGTTAGTGGGAAATGTATTTTTGCAGCTCTTTAATATCTACATCAGTAACTTATTTTGTATAAAAGAATACTTTTTTCTATGTTTAATTTTCTACCTTTTACAATTTATGGTATTTAAAAAGGAAAAACCATGCATTTAAGGGTTAAGTCCGCGCAGCGATTTTTTATAGTTATTGTTGTAGCTTGTTATTGCGCTGTGGCATAAGATTCTAATGCACGGTGAATTAACCGTTTTATAACCAACATTCCTGTTCCTCCATGTGCCTTTCCATCCGGGTGGTTTGTAACATAAAGTCTAAATACCTGTGTAAAGAAATTGTTTTTGTTCGTAAAAAGAGTTTCTGGCAATAGCATTGCAATTTATGTTGGTAAACACGGTTAGCATTCCATAAACAAATGTTCAATACACTCATTTTTTATTTAAAAAAGTTTGTGATTTGATTGTCTTTTGAATTATATTTAGCATTGAAGCCATAAATTGTGTCATACATTGAGTAAGGTTAAAAATCATAGTTTTAACACTTCCATTTGGTTGTTTTTGGAGAAATTGTATTTGTTCAGAATTGCCTTTCACCGCGCAAAACCAATTACTCAAATTCTTTATCATACAGAACTCATACTGCCAACCAAACGAGTGAAACACTAGTTTTCAGGCCCTAAAAACTGGTAGGCGGTGTGACAATCCTCACAATTCTCTCATTTCACGTACATGTACTTGTGATAATGCCTTTTTGTAGCTCTCATAGAGCTATAATTTCCTATTACTAATAGCGGTAATAGCCAAGTCAACCACAGAACGCCATCGAATACGATATTCGCCGTGACAAAAGAGCTAAGGACTATAAACCTTCCGCAAAATCTTTCTCTCGAAAACTAGTAACGTAGACATTAGATGTTGTCATCGCCCATGGCTCTGCACAATATAACAGGACGGGGATAAGTGACTTATAGAGATTGGTCTTTGTTCGTGGAGAGAGGACTTTACTTCTCAATAGCCTACTCAGCCCGAAGTAGCACGTGTTGGCAAAATTTATTACTCGTTGGATTTCGAGGCTGACATTGCTGTTAATACGGGTTGCAAGATGGACGAAATAATCTACGATTTCGAAGTTATGACCGTCAAAAGTGACGTGAAAGCCTAGTTGTGAGTGCGACGAATGTTTGTTTAATGACAAGAGATATTTTGTCTTGCCCTCGTTAACTACCAGACCCATTTGCTTCGCTTTTTTGTCCAACCCAGAGAAAGCGCGACTGTTGAGGTCACTGATATTAATGCCATCGGCGTACGCCAGCAGCTGTACATTCTTGTGGAAGATTGTACCTGCTCGATTGAGTTCTGCAGCTCGAATTATTTTCTCCAGCAGCAGATTGAAGAAGTGGTACGATATGGAGTCATCTTGTCTGACACCTCGTTTGATATCGAACGACTCGGAGAGGTCCTTTTCGAACCTTACAGAGCTTTTGGTGTTACTCAACGTCAGTTTACACAGCCGTATTAGTTTTGCGGGGATACCAAATTCAGACATCGCTGCATAAAAGCAGCTCCTTTTCATGCTGTTAGAAGTAGCTTTGAAATCGACGAAGAGGTGATGTGTGTCGATTCTCCTTTCACGGCTCTTTTCCAAAATATGGCACATGGTGAATATCTGGTCAGTTGTTGATTTTCCAATTTAAAGACACGCTGATGAGGTCCAAGCAGTTTGTTTGCAGTGGGCTTTAATCTTTCACACAATACGCTCGAAAGAACCTTGTACGCGATGTTGAGGCGACCTATCCCACGGTAGTTGCCGCAGATTATGGGGTCTCCCTTTTTGTGGATTGAGCAAAGCATACTTAAATTTCAATCGTCGGTCGTGCAATCCATTGGTCCCCTCCGCTTTGTTGTTGTTGAGACGGGTAGTTGATATTCGAACTTGTGGTCGGGCAATAAAACGTGCGCTACTCGCCATCGATTGGGGAAGCGGGTTCACCATCTCCTGTCATTCAGCAGGCTGGAGAAGCGTTCCTTCCATAATTTTAAGAAGCTCTGGGCATCAGTCACTAGATCACCTTGGGGAGTTCTACAAGAGTATGTTCCGGTCTTGAAACCTTCTTTTAGTCGCCGCATCTTCTGGTAGAATTTTCGGGCATTATCCTTGTCGATTAGCTAGCTAAGCTCTCTTACCCACGCATTCCAGCCTCACTCTTTTTTGTCTGTAAATGCATATCCCTCTTCAACTCTCGGTGTCTATCCCATCCCGTGCGTGTTGTGGTCGTAGTTGCGAGGTAGGCAGTCTGTTTTCTCTCCGCTGCTACGCAGCACTCCTCGTCGTACTAGCTGTTCTTTTGCATTTTCTGAAAAATAAATAGTTTCGGTTGCAGCTGTACGAAAGGAGCTTGAAATGCCGTCGTACAGTTCCCTTATACCACGTTGCTAACAAGTGTTCTCAGAGAACAGGAACAGAATCATAGCGAAGTAACTAAGTTACTTAGGGTAATTTATCTTCCGTGTTCGTTAAAATATAAAATACTAGAGGACCCGTCTACGTTTCGCTGTGACTGATACATAGATAATATTACTAGTACCATCTACATATGTGATATCTATTAGTTGGATTATAATTACTAATTAATGAGATATTTCATTGCTGTGAAGCAATTTGTGTTAGTTTGCAAAAAATGGAACACAGAGCATTTCGTGTTTTAATAAATCATTGGTTTGTGGAGAAAAATACTGTTAAATTTGGGCTCAGGGAAATCCACCGATGAAAAGATATTTGCCTCGCAAGTTCATAATCCAACAAAAACAACGAATAACTGATTCTGAGAAGTGTTTGAGTGCTCTCTAATCAGAATAAAGTCGAATGTTTGCGTCGCTGATAGAAACAAACCTCCATCATTTCCCACTGGAGTCCAATCGGCAGTCATTCTAGTGGACTGCACATGATGAACCGTTTCTCAGGCGTGGAAAGACGAAAAAGGCGACTGGAAAGGTTATCACATCAGTACTTTGGGATGCACGTGGTATAATACATACTCAATGACTGATATATTTAAATGATTCCTCAAAACATGAATTTTGAAATTATTATTTTTTAGCCAAATCGGTTCAGCTGCTCTTGAGTTATAAATGGTGTAACTAACAACAACTTTCTTTTATATATATAGATTTGAGGTTGTTTTTATTGTTTTTTTTTGTGAAGAAATTAAATATTCAAATGATTCCTACAAACGAAAATTTTGAACAAATGCTTATGATTTGAAATATAATGTTTGTATTTATGAGTTGTATTAAATTTTGACATATAGGAGATAAAAAGTATCCTATGTCCTTACCTTGGTTCTAAGCTATCTCCCACCAATTTTCAGCCAACCGGTTCAGCCGTTCTTGAGTTATAAATGTTGTAACTAACACGACTTTCTTTTATACGATATATAAAATATATTGCGTCTCGATAGTACATTATATATTGATTCATAAAAGAGTAAGAAACTACCAATTGTGCATTGCAAACCCAAGTCCTCTTCGATGGTGTGCGCACAAACGGCCTTCATTAAAATCAAAAATGTATCTTAAAAGTCCCCAATTTTCCTTTTTTGATATTTCTTTCGAAGAATTAGCAAATGATTCATCGAATATGAAGGAGTTTTAAGGAAGAATGGAATTTTTTTTCTTCAAGAAAAATAGACAATATCAAAAAACTAATATTGAATTCCAAAATCTTCCCGTCGTGAAAACACAAAACACAAAATAAATATGTACATGCGGTAAAACCCATAACAGAGTAAACATTCCTTATCGTCCATAGAGCAATTCAACTCGTTGGTAAGGAAGTAATCTTCATAGCTACGCTAAGCGATGAAAGTCTCCTCATGCTTGTCAAAAGCAAAGTGGTGACCAAATAGTCCCCTGGAATCTGCGATATCAAGTGTAAAATACATGAATCCCTAAATAACATCAAAGGTACAATTCACGCGGTTTTCCTCAATAACATACCAGAGGAAGAGATTGTCAGTGAATTAAAAGCACAACACGTTACCTCAGTTTACAAACACCTAAACTCACCGGTGTTGTTCCTATAACATTTGACCTATAGGCACTACCCAACAAACTTTCTATTTCTTGTAATACTGTGAAGGTACGAGAATACATCCCAAATCCAATGCGTTACACAAATTGTCAATTGTCAGGCCATGCGGTGAAACACTGTAAGAATCAAACTACAAGTATATGCGTAAATTGTAATTTTCTTCCTTATTCTCCAAATAACTGAACACTCGGCTTCGCCGCCCACGTGTAAAAAATACCAAGAGAAAAAGATATTCAAAATAAAAACAAGAAACAAATGCACCATGCGCGAAGCTAGAATTCTGTACAAACAACAAACACCCACAACTACAAATCCGTGATCACCGGAAATTCCATCGAAACTGTTCGTGAATTCATCAAAAATCAAAAATTGCTGAATGGAAGGCACCGGACGAGCAGAAACCCAAAAAACGCGCATGGAGAATTCAAAAGTGAAGACAATGCTGATTTGTCTCTATGATTTCAAGGGTATTGTCCACAAAGAATTTGTTCCACCCGACCCAAACGTTCATGCAGTATTCTACCTTGGTGTTTTGAAGCGTTTGGTGCACCTTATTCGACGTGTTCGGCCCGAATATCGCGAAAATGAAAGTTGGCGTTTAGTGCACGATAATGCGCCGTTTTATCGATCGACGCTTGTGACCGATTATTTGAATAAAATTCACATTTTAACCATTAACCACTCTCCGTATTCACCTGATATGGCATCGTGCGACTTCTTGCCTTTTGGAAAAATGCATTTGCCCATGAAAGACACCGGCATACCGGCCAATGAGCTAAAACACTCGTTCGACATTCTTTTGGACCATGCAAGAAGCTGTACTGAAGCAGATGGAGACTATTTTGAATAAAATAAATTGATTTTGCCGAAAAACCATTTGTTGTAAAACAAACTATTTTCCGTATAAATGGGGTATGTACGGATAGGGGAACTTCTCTAGAGGAGGAATATCTAAAAACAATATAAAAATTACTAATATTTTTTAAAATATTCACGTTTAAAAATTCAAAAATTTGCACTAAGTGTTATTTCTCTATCATTAAATTTAATTAAATTTTTTCACGTTCTTTACACTGTAATTTAAATATACACTTTAAGCATTGAAATAAGTTTACATTTCACATTTATTTTGCTATTTTTTAGCTAAATTTAGTAATTTAAAAATCAATTTAGTAAAAAAAAATTTAGTAATCATCAAAAATTATCAAATTTATGGCTGAAAAGTTTAGAGTGCTTATAAAACCAGTATTGCCACAACTTAAAAACCAAAAGTGAAGGATTTTTCAGCGTTCACAGCGTTTTCTTTGTTTGTACTTTCGAGTGATTCTTTTTTCTTTATTAACTATAAAAAAAACTATAAAGAAGATTTTTCGAGTTAAAATTCAATATGTGAACACTTTTCCATATACTTACATATATGAATATATGAATAATATGTGACTTATATTTAGTAAACACAGATACTTAAGTAAAATCGGTGGGCCAAAAATTAGTTTATAACGGGTGATTTTTTTGAGGTTAGGATTTTCATGCATTAGTATTTGACAGATCACGTGGGATTTCAGACATGGTGTCAAAGAGAAAGATGCTCAGTATGCTTTGACATTTCATCATGAATAGACTTACTAACGAGCAACGCTTGCAAATCATTGAATTTTATTACCAAAATCAGTGTTCGGTTCGAAATGTGTTTCGCGCTTTACGTCC
>NC_064303.1:56919292-56966419 GCF_023373825.1 Bactrocera dorsalis
TAAATAACGGACACCCTAATATATATGTAAATGTATATTTAAAATTTAAATTGAGACGAATTGAGCGGTTACAATTATATTTGTGTAGAATTTAGAATACCGTCCCAGGATTTCGGGAATAAAATTGGTATGGTCGGTTAGAGGAGGTTCAATCAATAATGCAATCCTTAGTTTAATATTAAAAAAAAATCACACGAATTAGTGAAGTGCTTGTGGACATAAAAATGCGAAATATAAGTGTAAAATTAATTTTAAATCGAAAAATACGTTCTTCAAATAGTGGTAATTTTCAGCTTTAACGCAAATATCTCGAATATTCCCGCGAGTATAACTATATATATTTTTGAACTGGAGAACCTCCTCTATAACTGAAAATGTTCATTTGTTCTGTTAGTATGCAGAATATCTAAAATTGTTAAAAATAAAAACAACATTAGTGATTCATAATGAATAAAAGTGGACATAGTTCCGATACACACATACACATTTCTGCTCCGAAGCAGGTTTTTAAAAATTAAAATTAAACTTTTTCAAGTTTACTTCAAGCAAATTAGGAAAGTCTTTTCAAAAAAAGATATTTACATTTTAAGTTTTTTAAACTATTTATATAGTCTTGTCCTTAGTGCTAAAATACACAACTTCTTTACTTGGATGTTGATCTCAGGAAGATATTTCGCAAGTAAAAAAAGGTTAAATTGTGAGTCCTAAACTTATGATGTTGTCTCATTTTAAAAAAATTAATTAAGAAGTAGATATTCTCTTTTAAAAATACACTTCTGAAATATATTTTTCTCCTGTAATATACTATTTGTAAGTATTAACAAATCAAAAATCTTTATCAAACTAATATTTGTTGCTATAAACTTTAAAATATTATTAACATAAAGTACTAACATTTCATTTTATAAATAAGTTCACATTTTTAATATTTTTTAATTAAATGGCTACTTAATATTTTTCCTTTTTTTCAGTTTGCGACGTGGATATTTGAATCCTATCATACAGTTAATTTTTAGTTTTAAATAATGAATAAGAAAACCTTTCCAAACCTCTTGAGCAAGGAAAAATCGAAATTTGAAGCTACGGTGGCAAAATTTCGAAGACTTAATGAATCTGTTCAAGAGGTTTCAAATGATAGTTTCGATAGGTTAGAGTTAGGGATTAGTGATAATGAACCAAGCACCAACAGAGCAAGTGGTAATAGATTTGAGGATTTTTGTGATAGCGATAACGAAACGAATAGTAGGTATTTGTTTGAAGAAGATTTTCAATGTGTTGAGGAGGTATTTGGGGTATTTTCGTTAGATTTTAACCCTCCATTACTAACCTTAGGGTCGAATCGACCCAGACACGCAAACTTTTTAAATTAACAAAAAATAAAGAATATTTTTTAACGCAAGATACATGTGTAATCTAAATTTGTACATATTTAAACGTTTATAAACAATAAGAATAAGAAACATGTAAAATATTATGCATAAAAAATTGTTTTAAAAAATAGCCTGGGTCGATTACATTACATAATTGAAAAATTTTTGCATTAGTCATTCCAATTTTTCTTTTTAACATTTTACTTTTATATTTCAGGTTTCAAATGCACTTTATTTGAAGTCAATATCTTTAAAACTTATCATTTTATGCGGAATCTGGCTGGATAACTTTTTTTCACTTTTTTAGCTATGTTGTAATGAATACAAACTTAATTTCAATTTAAGTATATAAATTAATTTTTTAACACATCATTTTATAAATTTAACAATAAAATACTACAATATACTAAAAGACGTATACGTTTTAGCAATTTATAAGTTTAAAAGATTTTAATAGATAATACAAATGAGGGTTGATAAGACCCATGGTTAGTAACCATGCGACATGATTTGAGGTTAGTAATGCAGGGTTAAAAAAGATAATGATAGCTTTTGTTATTCAGAGAAAACAGGGCCTATAAAACTCATTAGCGAAAAAATAGAGGGCGATGTTTTTATAGGCCTTCTTTTTTCTGAGACTTACGATTATTTTCAAGAGCCAGTTGCTTCTGCAGATTTAGGCATACTTATAGGTAAAATTTCAGAAAATGAGGTAGTTTTAAGTAGGTTAGATATTAAATATGAGTATTTTTCCATACCTATAGATGATAAAATTCTTTTAGTCCCACTCATTCATCACCTTTTTTATGATTTTTCAAAGAATGAATTTCGATGACCTCGTGGAAGAAATGAATTCCAAGGTGGAATCCTCACAACCGTTGAGTCCCCATAGAGGTTGTATTGAACATAAATATTATTCATTTTTTAATAATATTTTTTTACAGATCGAGTGTTTAAAAAAATATCTTACAATCTCGTTTGCGCTCCTCCAGTAGAAGCATCACAAATTGTGGTATCGTCACCATCGTCTGGCGGTCATGCAGGTATAATGAATTAGTATATAAATATATTAGTATTTGCTTTATAAAAATACATTTATGTTTTTCAGATATAATCCAGAAGCTGGATGCCATTGAGACCCGTCTCACTGCAATTGAAAAGTCCCTAACAGACAAAGTAAGTAACGCAGTATTACATTACCAAAATAAAACAGAAACTAATTTTTATATTTCAATTTTCTAGATGCCAGAAAAGGCCGAGGTGCAGGCGCAAAGTAAGTTATTGTGCGAATGCCGTGTCATAGCGGCAAAGACGCACCATTCGGCGTACTGCGTGGTATGTTTTCTGATGATTTGATGTACCACTACAATTTAGAGGTGAGCAAGGAGAAGGAATCCCTACTAAAACTAAAGTGCGTGGGGTTAGTTTTTGGTAGGTTTTTTTAGTGATATATATTTGAATGTCTTAACTTATAACATATCATTTTAGATATATTTCCTGACAAGGATAAAAACACCATCTGTGGGGAGCTCCGGAGATTTGTGGCCTTAAGCCACAATCGTTTTAAGCAAAAAAAAAACATAAACTTCAAGGTTTCATATTATTACTTATATATATTAGTTTTAAGTTGTAAATATTAGCTCTAAGCTGTGTAAATTAGTTCTAAGTTGTAAATATTAGTTTTGAGTTGTATAAATTAGTTTTAAGTTGCACATATTAGTTTTAAATTGCATATATTAGTTCTAAGTTGTCCATATTAGTTTTAAGTTGAAGTTTCTAATTTTACTTTTACAAATTTGAATTTTTAGAATTATAATTTTTTTACTGAAATAAACTTAAGTTGTATTATTTTTCTGTAATAATAATAGGCAAATTATTAGTTTAAGTAAATATTTGATTATTTTGATTTTATTATTAAATAAAGCGAAATAAAAAAATGAGTTTTATTTAAAAGAATTGAATTCGCTAGATAACTGATGCTAGGTAACAGATAATCTTGTTATTGCTTGTTCTTGCTAACATGCTTATTTGTTAAAGGTAACAAACTGATAACCAAAATAATAACACTAACAGATATTCGGGTAACAAATACTTTTTGTTATCCATAACACATAGGTAAGCTATGCGCTAACAAAATAATTTGTTACCCGTAACCATGGATAACATGATACGTAACTTTAGCATTGGCTCTCTTTTTCTGTCAAACGCGTTCCCTGATTATTTGACAGCGATGGAGATCAGGGAATTTTTGACAGTTGATTTCAGAAAAGGCGGGATGCCAGAAGAGCAGCGCTATAATTACTTGACGAAATTAATGTGAAATGAAATTTCATTGAACTGTGCGAACATATTTTAGCAAAAAAATGTTTATGTAAATTAATTAATGATTTTGCATTTTAGGATTTATATATGTATGCCTTTTTAAAGTGTTTAATTTAGTGTTTTGTATAATTTATTATATACCCAATCTAATTTTTTTCAGCAGTGGCATCATTGACAAATGTTATAAAAAATGCGAGTTTTGACAGCTCTCTCTCGATTCAAAGAGTTTCGTATCATGTTATCCATGCCCGTAACATACTGGTAACATACTGTGAAGAGATTTGCTAACAATTGTATGTATTCTATTAGAACAAGGCAGCATGTGATATTTGCCATTGGTTAGAGCGAGATAACCATTGAACATCAAATAGCTATGTGTTACTTTTTTCCCACTCTCTGAACAAAAGTAACAAATATTTTAACGAATGCAAAAGTGAACAATAACAAGTTGCTTACACGTTTGCTAACAGCTACCCGTCTTGCAGGGTAGTCTCTATTTGAGACATTTTGAAGTAAAGTCTCAATTTGTGACTGTTACTAGTTAGCAGGTCACAAATTTCAATATACTGAATAGAGATCATAATAGGTATTAATCGATTGTCAATTTTTTATATTTTGTAAGCAACTCAAACACGAAAAGAATAAAAATAAATCAAATTTACAATAAATTTCGTAAATATTATGAAACAAAGTCAACATATATTTTTATTTTTATGGATAATTATGTTTTTTTGACTATGTTATAGAAAATTTAATATTTGTTACCGACATATTTATTTTCATTCAAGTGTAAAAACAGCTCTGAATAATGAAATGTAATAGATTTGTGACTTTCACTTACAGAATAGCAAAATCGTCTCAAGTCTCAAAAATTGTCTCTAACTTAAAATCTCAAATTTGGAGACTTGAGACTGTATCACAGTACAAAATCGCACGGTAAATATACACTCTAAGCAGTTATAATAAGTCCGTACTTCACTTTTTTCTTATATTTTAGCTATATTTATTAATTTAAAAATCACTTAGCACACTCATCGTTGAAAAGGTTAGATTGCTTACAATTATGAGGAAAACGAGGGTTGCCACATCTTAAACACCAAATATTTAGGATTTTCAAGGATTTTCTTTGTTTATATTTTCTCGTGATTTCTTTTTTTACATTGATTTTAGTAAAAGATACTTTCCAACCGTTTTCAAGCTATAATTGAATTGTAAACACTTTTTCCTTATACATATGCCCTGCAAGACGGAGGTAACAGATTGCACAAACACATTGAAACAATTTCAGCTGTTCAATAACACTGTTACATTTTCTGGAATTTTCAATTGAATGGGAGAATACGTAAGTAAGATAGAGAAAAACTATCGACATTCTAAATATATTGTAATGTTAACTAGCTAGAATAGGAGAGACGAATACCCAATTTTTCAAGAAGAAGAAAACGAAAAGCGCAGTTTTAAGAAAGATAAAAACAAAGACATGGATAATATGATACGAAACTCTTTGAATCGAGAGAGAGCTGTCAAAACTCGCATTTTTTGTAACATTTGCCAATGATGCCACTACTGAAAAATATTAGATTGGGTATATAATAAATTATACAAAACACTAAATTAAACACTTTGAAAATGCATACATATATAAATGCTAAATTCAAAATCATTAATTAATTTACATAAACATTTATTTTGCCAAAATATGTTCGCACAGTTCAATGAAATTTCATTTCACGTTAATTCAAGTAATTACGAGGACACAATTCCGATTTCTTTGGTGCCGCGATTTGAAGGTACCGTTGAAAAGAGGAAGTCCTCCTAATTAAAAAACATATAGGGTTATAGGGTCCGCAAACGCTTAGTTTAGGAGATATTCGGCCTTAAATTTCAAAAATTCGCAAAATTGGACCATTTCAAGGAGTTATTTCACCACTTTAAACACACTTTTTTCTCATTTTTCACATCAAATTAATTAAATTGCACTATAATCTTTTAAATAAACCTATATTTTACTCTTTTAGCACGTTTTTACCTAAAAAATCTTTATTTTAAAAATCACATTTTACACTTGTGTGAACCTCATTTGTTTACCAAAAATTACGACGAAATGGAGCGCTGCCATGTGATGATAGTGCAATTCGCTGAAATTCCTCTTTTTCGCAAAAATTCCTCTATTCATGCATATGAATATTTTCTTTTTTAAATTTATTGGGCAAATAAGTAATATTATATACAAGTATTAATATTATATGTATATACATATGTGTAAATAATATTATATAATAATATTACGTAATAAAGTATGAAGTATACAGTACAGTACGAAAACTCTAATTTTATTTCAATATGAGTGCATGATAACCAAAAAATATAACCACTTCATACCCAAAACTCATATTTTAAATATAATAATGTTACGAATTTACTCTTGCTAGTTTACTTTGTTAGGTTCGTATCTCTGGATTGACAAATAAAATCAACACTGGTTAATTTAATTCAACAACTCTTTATTTCACAACTCGTCTACACTATAGCAGTTTACTCTTAGCACTGATTGATTACGTTGGCGCTGCCACGGCTTATATAGCCACGCACTTCTCGCTGATGCCGACGTGTCCTTCTAGAATATCGCGTCTGGAAATTACCAGAACATACGGCTATACGGCGCCAGACGTAAGCAGACAGTCGCGGCGCCAGACTCAGCAATTGTTTACCTAGACAAGCAGACAGTGCGGCGCCAGATGTCTATTGTTTCGACAAGCAGACAGCCGTGGCGCCAGATGTCTACAACAAGACAAATGCTATTCCATATACCTACAGCTATTGTTCATAATCAGGGATGCATATAGCAATACAAATAAAACTTAATACTACTTTTTGTAACAATAATATATATATCGTCGACTAAAATACAAACCAATGTATCATCAAAAATAAATGGAAATCGCTGACAGATATAATAATCAAAATTTATCCATTTTATAACGAAAACTTAAATTTTATTTCAATATTGGATATAAAGTGGTTATATTTTTTGGTTATTATGCACTTAAACTCATATTTTAAATATAATAATATATATATTGTCACCTAAAATACAAACCAATGTATCGTCAAAAATAAATGGAAATCGCTGATAGATATAATAACCAAAATTTACCATTTTATAACGAAAACTTAAATTTTGAGTGCATGATAACCATAAATTATAACCACTTTATACCGAAAAGCCAATAATTTTTTTTTATTTTCAACGCAGAAAGGGGTACTACGCGAAAGTACTTCAGTCACCCCGGGTATTCGCTCGGCCAGGGTTATTTTGTTAGAGCGCGGCCGAAGGCCACCAACGCAGAAAGGAGTACTACGCGAAAGTACTTAAGTCACCCCTGGTATTCGCTCGGCCAGGGTTATTTTTTTAGAGCGCGGCCGAAGGCCGCCAACGCATAAAGGAGTACTACGCGAAAGTACTTAAGTCACCCCGGGTATTCGCTCGGCCAGGGTTATTTTTTTAGAGCGCGGCCGAGGGCCGCCAACGCAGAAAGGTTTACTACGCGAGAGTACTTCGGTCACCCCGGGTATTCGCTGATGATTTTATTATAGTATAAAATTGTAATATGTATATAAAAATGTTATATTACAATCATATGTATAATATAATATTATCACACGATTTTACTTATCTGTGTTTATTAAATATAAATCACATATTATTCATATATGTATGTATGTACATAGAAAAGTGTTCACATATTCAATTTTAGCTCGAAAAATCTTCTTTATAGTTTTTTTTATAGTTAATAAAGAAAAAGGAATCACTCGAAAGTACGCTAAAAAAATCCTTCACTTTTGGTTTTTAAGGTGTGGCAATGCTGGTTTTCCTCGTAAATAACGGGTGATTTTTTTGAGGTTAGGATTTTCATGCATTAGTATTTGACAGATCACGTGGGATTTCAGACATGGTGTCAAAGAGAAAGATGCTCAGTATGCTTTGACATTTCATCATGAATAGACTTACTAACGAGCAACGCTTGCAAATCATTGAATTTTATTACCAAAATCAGTGTTCGGTTCGAAATGTGTTTCGCGACAAATTTTGTTCAGCGATGAGGCTCATTTCTGGTTGAATGGCTACGTAAATAAGCAAAATTGCCGCATTTGGGGTGAAGAGCAACCAGAAGCCGTTCAAGAACTACCCATGCATCCCGAAAAATGCACTGTTTGGTGTGGTTTGTACGCTGGTGGAATCATTGGACCGTATTTTTTCAAAGATGCTGTTGGACGCAACGTTACGGTGAATGGCGATCGCTATCGTTCGATGCTAACAAACTTTTTGTTGCCAAAAATGGAAGAACTGAACTTGGTTGACATGTGGTTTCAACAAGATGGCGCTACATGCCACACAGCTCGCGATTCTATGGCCATTTTGAGGGAAAACTTCGGACAACAATTCATCTCAAGAAATGGACCCGTAAGTTGGCCACCAAGATCATGCGATTTAACGCCTTTAGACTATTTTTTGTGGGGCTACGTCAAGTCTAAAGTCTACAGAAATAAGCCAGCAACTATTCCAGCTTTGGAAGACAACATTTCCAAAGAAATTCGGGCTATTCCGGCCGAAATGCTCGAAAAAGTTGCCCAAAATTGGACTTTCCGAATGGACCACCTAAGACGCAGCCGCGGTCAACATTTAAATGAAATTATCTTCAAAAAGTAAATGTCATGAACCAATCTAACGTTTCAAATAAAGAATCGATGAGATTTTGCAAATTTTATGCGTTTTTTTTTTTTAAAAAGTTATCAAGCTCTTAAAAAATCACCCTTTATAAACACTCTAAGCTTTTCAGCCATCAATTTGGTAAGTGATTTTAAATTACTAAATTTGGCTGAAAAATTACAAAATAAAAGTGAAAAGTGAACTTATTTCAATGTTGAGAGTGTATATTTAAATATAGATAGTGAAAAACGTGAAAATATTCTGTGAAACATGGAGAAATAACATGAGTTCTTAGGGCAAATTTTGAATTTTTAAACGTGAATATTTTTAAAAATATTAGCTATTTTTACATAATTTTTCAATATTCCTCCTCTAGAGAAGCCCCCCTATCCGTACATACCCCATTTTCCCGGAAATTCGGTTTTTTTACCCCTCCGCCAAAGTAATATGAATCGTGCCATTACGAGTATAGCGGTTTACTTCTGGCATCCCACCTTTTCTGAAATCAGCTGATCGAAATTCCCTGATCTCCTTCGCTGTCAAATAACCAGGGAACGCGTTTGAACGAAAAATGAGAGCCAATGCGAGAGTCTCGTGTCATATTATCCATGACAAATATTTTATAGTGAACATTTACCTACATATTCATTTAATTGAATTTTCATTGTATTATTTAATTTTGTCTCTTTGCTGTGTTTGTTTCAACCATATACATTTATGTAAATAAAAAGATTGAATATTTTGTAACCAAATATCAATACACTAATGGGTATTTATTGTCTTATTTAATTTTCTTTGTTTACTATACATATGTTCAATTATGTTTTTATTTAAGGAACGAATCGTAACTATATTCTAGCTCTGAAAAATAATTCTTTTATTTTCGAGCCAAAATTTACAAAATTACTTAAATCTAAGTGCTTCTGGACGTAATTTGTGCATATGTATATGCAAATCAGTACCATTGACGACGTCAAATATTGTTGCAAGGCTCTCATATGCTCCATCAACATATGTGCATATCTGTTGGATAGAACCATCAAATATTGTGGTACCGTCACCATACAGGTATAATGTATTAATGCGAGGGCTGCTATATATATTTCGGGCCTAGCCAACACTAAGTGTTGCCAGGTGCAATCTTACATTTCCATTGGAGAGTTTGACATTTTTTAGCATAAGATCACCCAGAACGTTTTGTCATTTAATCGTGAATTGTTTATTTACAGGGAATTAAAAAATTCATCTCGGCCAAAAAATGGAATTAACTCGTGAACATTTTCGTGCGATCATTTTTCACAACTTTCGACGTGGATTATCACGAGAAAAGTGCATCGATGAACTAAAATCTTTGTATGGCTGTGAAGCACCATCCTATAGCACTGTGAAAAAATGGTACAACGAATTCAATCGTGGCCGACGCTCGCTCAAAGACGAATTCCGTGAAGGTCGTCCAAAACCAGCCGTTGTGCCAGAAAACATCGATGCGGTACGTGAACTGATAATGCAAGACCGTCATGTAACACACCTTCAGACAGAGGCATGCCTATGCATTTCGCCCACCAGCATACATTCAATATTGCATGAACACCTGGCCGTAAAACAGGTTTGTTCTCGTTGGATCGCGCACAATTTGACAATCGCTTAAAAAAAGGCTCGTGTGGATTGGTGTAAAGAAATGCTGAAAAAATTCGATCGCGGTGCGTTTATAAGATCGCCACAGGTGACGAATCATGGATCTATGCGTATGAGCCCGATACAAAACAGCAATAGGCCGTGTGGGTCTTCCAAGACGAGCCAAATCCAACGAAAAAAAAAAAAATTTCGTTGATAAAGCTTAGTACGCAGCTCTCAAGAAACGTAAAAACTTCATATAAAAAAACGCTTAAGAAACGGTCAAGAAACTTTCCTGCGATAAATTTACTTGTGCTAGTACGCAGCTCTCAAAAAATCTAGTACTAATTTTTAATACTTTTTTTCAATAAAATGTGAATATGGCAAACCTGGTTTTGCGCAGAAACATCAAATCAACAATTGTTTCTTGAAGGAAATTCGAAGTAATCGTCAAATTCATCCTGAATTAGTTGAAATCATTATTATGAAATATATTCCATTTTGAAATGTTGTATAAAACCTATCAATCATCAACAACATTCCTTAAATCTCAATGAAAATATTTATGTTACCATACACATACATACATACGTAGACACATAATACGCACAAAGTTTGTTTACTTTGTTTATTCTCTCTTGCTCTTCTAATGTGGATCATTCACAATGCGTAACCAGCTGTCAAAATTACTTGAGAAATAATGTATTTTTTTCTTGAGCAATTACTTGAGAGCTGCATACCAACCTTAAATATGCCTATTTTCATGATTAGGACAGAAATATATATAGCAGCATCGTACATATGGTGAACATAGGCTATATTAAATTTTCAAAAAGTTAGGGAGCCATTCTAAAACTCCAATAGTCTAACTAAAGGTGTGAAAAAATTATCAAAAAACTTCCTTACATCGCGTGCGCTGCGAAAACTGTTGGTGATAGCACTAAATAATGTACTACACCAGTGCTTCCCCAACTAAGTTTTGCCATGACCGGTAATTTTCACACTGTCCTTTCGTGACCCACTTAATAATATTAAACTCAAGACGGTTACATGAGATTAAATAATACACATTTAATAATAGTAAGAGAAATGTTTTATTAATATTAAATTATAATATTTTGGTATCTTTGGTACTCACTTTTTAGTGCGAAGTATGTAGCCGTTGCTTATTTTTAATGATAGAGTTCAAGCTTGCTGAAATTGCCGAAAGTTTTATTCTGAGATCGGGTTCCACTTCCAGTCTGTTTCGATATTTATTTTTAAGGTAATTTATTGTTGAAAACCCAGCTTCACATTTGTAAGTGGTCACAAAAGACATTAAAAAAATCATTGCTTGATGAGCTAGTATTGTGTATTCTTGACGACAAGATAACCAAAAATCACTCAATGGCCTTGTGTCAAATGTATCCTTGAGTGCTGTATCAGCTGACAATTCAATCAACGAATCGACATCTGAATCTGGCAAATTTGTTTCGAAATCTCACTTGAATGTAAATGGGTTTCTTATCCAAGCTTTTTTGCTTGGCTCCCACGTCACTGTTGACAGTCATAACTTTGAAGTTGTAGATAATTTCGTCTATTTAGGAACCAGCATTAACACCACCAACAATGTCGGCCTGGAAATCAACGCAGGATTACTCTTGCCAACAGGTGCTACTTCGGACTGAGTAGGCAATTGAATAGTAAAGTCTTCTCTCGACGAACAAAAACCAAACTCTATAAGTCGCTCATAATTCCCGTCCTGCTATATGGTGCATAGGCTTGGACGATGACAACAACCGATGAGTCGACGTTGCGAGTTTTCGAGACAAAAGTTCTGCGAAAGATTTATGGTCCTTTGCGCGTTGGCCACGGCGAATATCGCATTCGATGGAACGATGAGCTGTACGAGATATATGACGACATTGACATAGTTCAGCGAATTAAAAGACAGCGGCTACGCTGGCTAGGTCATGTTGTCCGAATGGATGAAAACACTCCAGCTCTGAAAGTATTCGACGCACTACCCACCGCGGGAAGCAGAGGAAGAGGAAGACCTCCACTTCGGTGGAAGGACCAAGTGGAGAAGGACCTGGCCTCGCTTGGAATATCCAATTGGCGCCACGTAGCGAAGAGAAGAAACGACTGGCGCGTTGTTGTTGACTCGGCTATAATCGCGTAAGCGGTGTCTACGCCAGTAAAGAAGAAGAAGATAACTTTTATACTGAAATAAACTTAATCTTATGCTTAAGTAAATATGATTTTATTATTAAATAAAGCGAAATAATAAAAAAAACAACTGAGTTTTATTTAAAAGAATTGAATTTGCTAAAAGTAACAAATGTGTAATAGATAATCTTGTTACTGTTTGCTCCTGCTAACATCTTTATATGTTATAGGTAACAAACTGATAACCAAAATAATAACACTAACAGATATTCGACTAACAAATACTTTTTGTTATCCTTAACACATAGGTAAGCTATGCGCTAACAAAATAATTTGCATTAATGCTATTGCATTACACGTTTGCAATTTCTTACACGTTTGCTAACACCTACCCGTTTTGCAGGGTGTATTTGTATAACATGGGATTTATACTACACGCCTAAAAAAAATAGCCATGGTCCAGCCAATGCTTAAGGTGACTGAAGTACTTTTGCATATATTATTGAATATTACTTAGTTGTTTCTTAAGTTTAAATAAGAAAATATCCATATGCATGGAAAGATTGTTTATACTCTTTTTGATTTGAAATATAATTTATAGACGCTTGTTTTTAGTAGAACTAAGATTGTCAATTAAAGAGGAAAAAGAGAAATTTCAGCGAATAGCTCATATTCAAGAATGATAGAATACAAGATTACGACAACCGCCATTATGAAACGTCATAGTTGCGTGTTGAGAAGAACAAGAGTGAAAAACTGTCAAATGGCTTGCAAATTGTAAACAGAAAAGTGAACACTTTTGTAACTTCGCAAAATATTATTAATTCTTTCGATTTTAATTAAAAGTCTTAGTGAGGCGATTGAATATTGTTGAGTGAAAAGATTTGAATCATTTCTAAAGAAATATATCGGCCTATTGATAATAAAATTGTCTATTAAGTTGTGATTCAAATGGAGAAGACGTTTCTTGTGTTGTATATAAATACATACATATATTATATGTTCAGATGTATCAGATGTATGAAGTTATGATAAAAGAATTGTGAAATTAATTAATTAAAGAGGATTTAGTATTAAATATATCATTTCTTTTGCAAAATAACACCCATTTTTTGGCAACTTTTAAATCGGCCGAAAAACTGAAAAAACTCGTTTTCGATCCTTTAATTGCATAATAATTATTACAACAAGCCACTGCACATTTCATTTTAAAAAATTAATATATTTATGCTTAGAAATTTAAATAAATACAACAGTACACTTTCACTGGTTTTCTTCATTTGAACAAATTCCACACATGCTACTCTATTTATTGTGGATGTGCCTAAAACTACTTACATATATCTTTTCTCGCAACAATATTCTAAACATTCCACTGAAATTTTTCCTGCAAAGACGAATGAATTAATATTATTTTGGGAATTTCCAAAAGTGTTTACTTTTCTGTTTACAATTTGTATGCATTTCTATGCTTGTTCTTCTCAACGCAAAAGTGTGACGTCACGATTTTGTTGCACAATGTATTTGTTTTTGTAAGAATTGTCAAGAGCTAAACCGAAAAAAACTAACGGTAAACTAGTGTCGTAATCTCGTATTCTATCATTCTTGCTCATATTTGCTTATTATCATATGGCAGCGCTCCATTTCCTCATAATTGTTAGCACATGATTGATGCCCACTACGAGTGTAAAAAGTAATTTTTAAAATATAAATTTCTTACTTATAAAGCAGGCAAAAAGTGTAGATTATGAATTTGTTTAAATCTTCTCTGTTTAATTAGAAGAATTTGAAGTGAAAAATGTGCACAAAGTGTGTTAAACGTAGTGAAGTCGAATATGTGGCACAATTTCGATTTCTTTGGCGCCGCGATTTGAAGGTAGCGTTCGAAGAATATTCGACCTTAAAGTTGAAAAATTCGCAAAATTCGAACATTTCAAGAAGCTTCAAATTAATTAAATTACACTGTAAACTTTTAAATAAATCCACATTTTACACTTTTCGCAGGTTTTTTACCTAAAAAATCTTTATTTTAAAAATTGCATTTTACACTCGTTTGAACCTCTTTTGGACACAATTCCGATTTCTTTTTCGCAACGATTTGAAAGTACCGCAAACGCTTAGTTTAGGAGATATTCGGCCTTAAAGTTCAAAAATTCGCAAAATTAGACCATTTCAAGGAGCTATTTCGCCACATTAAACACACTTTTTTCACAATTTTCACTTCAAATTAATTAAATAGCACTATAATCTTTTAAATAAATCTACATTTTACACTTTTAGCAGGTTTTTTACGTAAAAAATCTTTATTTTAAAAATCACATTTTACACTTGTTTGAACCTCATATGTTTACCAAAAATTACGACGAAATGGAGCGCTGCCATGTGATGATAAGGCAATTCGCTGAAATTCCTCTTTTTCGCTAAAATTCCTCTATTCATGCATATGGATATTTTCTTTTTTTAATTTATTAAGCAAATAAGTAATATTATATACATGTATTAGTAATATTATATAATAGTATTATATATATAAGTTAACATAAGCTGCCCTTTGTCAACAATAAAGTCCGCGCGTGGCCTGAGTCAGCGAGTCCAATTCTCACGCTGGCAGCTAGCAGTTAACATAAGCAGCACTTTGTCAACAACAAAGTCCGCGCGTGGCCTGAGTCAACGAATTCACATTCCCACGCTGACGGGTAAGGCACAGCGGTAGCGGCAAACTGTCAACGCAAGCGTCGGCGTCGTATCCGCTGCAATAACTCTACAACTACTACTAACAACGAATTGCGGGACACAACAACTAAGACAAGGTGCAAGGACTTATTTAAAACATTAGCTTTAGAATGTAAGGGTCAGTTTGTAACAGAGAACTCATCAGACAGCATGATCTGATTAATAAAGTGATAATAATAAAGAAACAAGATGGTTATTCGTAATTGGCGCCCAACTATATGGGAATAAAAAAATTAAAGTTCGATAAAAAATAGTAAAAACTATTCGGAAATAAAGAGCTCGATAAAAAATAGTAAAAAAAACTATTCGGGAATAATTGTACGGACCCATCAAGGAGAAGACGTCACAAAAAAAGGAATCACGGACCAAAGGGGATCGAAAATTTCTGCAAAAAATTAAACAATAGAATTAAGATTCAAAAATATGTAAGTAGAGTGCAAAAAATATAATATGTTGAATTGCTCTAATAAAAAAGTAGCTAAAAAAGAAAACTTGTGTTAAATATAACTGTAAATCTTTGCACGAGTTTTTGCGAAATAAATTTTGCGCAGGCCAGCTTATTGGTATCAGTTTTACTTCAAGCTCCTGAGTGATCAGGACCTGGACAAAATATTTGAGAGCCTTAACGGAATAGAGGTTAGTATAAGACAGTGCAACAATAAGGATAATACAGAAAATTGGTGGACAAAATATAGAGTGGCAGACAAAAGACAAGAAATGGCGCTGGAACCAGACCAATTAAGGGCATTAGTGGAAAGTGCAGTTTGTAGTGCACTTGCCATTCAAAGAGAAAATTTCGGAAAAAAGTTTGCAAGTAAATCGACACACCGAACATAGAAACATATAGGGAAACAGAAACTGTACTCGGGATTAGATGTGAAGAGCCACTCGATATTGTAAAGTCCTTACCGGACTTCGACGGTAAGCAGGAGAATTATGTATCGTGGCGGCACGCGGCACATACCGCCTACAAAGTTTTTGAAGGCTATGAGGGTAGCAGCAAACATTATCAGGCTGTTGCCATCATTAGGAATAAAGTTAAAGACCCGGCCGACATGGTTCTGGCCTCATTTAATACTGCTCTAAATTTTAAGGCCATAATTAATCAAGTCGATTTTAGTTATTCCGACAAACGACCAATTTACTTGATCGAACAGGAGATGTCAACTCTCCGCCAAGGAAGTTTGTCACTACTACAATATTACGACGCGGTAAAGAAAAAGTTAACCCTTTTAACTAACAAAACGATAATGACTTACGAAAAATCAATTGCTGCATCACTAAACGAAAAATACAGAATGGATGCATTACGCGTATATTTCAGGGACTAAAAAACCCCTTAGTGATGTGTTATTCTCAGCCCGGCCTAAAGATCTACCTTCGGCTCTAGCGTTAGCACAGGAGGTGGAATCTAACCATGAGCGATACGAGTTCGCAAGCACATATGCCAGGAGCCTGGAAGACAAAGCCCAAAGGATGAATATAGAGCAATCTAGGCAAAAAGGTACAAGTAGTAGATATCAGACAAATGACACGTATCTTGCGAAAATACCCCATTTTAACAGAACGCGGGACTTCAACAGCAGGACTCCACCGAAACTAGAGCCAGTACAGCCAATGGACGTTGATACCTCGCAACGCTTCAGAGAACCTACAGCACAACAGAAAAATAGTGGATACTCATCTCGATATCCTAATAATCAAAATCAAAAATACGGGCAGACAGTGAAGAGACCAAGTAATGGTTCTGCAAAATTCACAGGACCAAAACAACAACGGGTTAACTACCTTCCAAATGTAAATTCTACTTCTAATCAAGAAGATAGTATCATGAGGTAGCAAACTCAGAGGCCTCATCAATCGAAGACGACCTTACTGAACCTAACCAGTTAAATTTGTTAGACAGGACTCCTTGCTGCCGTTCATTGAAAGAACAATTGCAGGGAGAAAACTAAAATTATTGATTGATACGGGGGCATCAAAGAACTATATAAAGCCTCTAAAAGTGCTTAAGCACATAGCACCTGTCGAAAATTCTTTCTTGGTAAAGTCAATCGATGGCTTTACTCACATTAAAGAAAAATGCATGGTAAACCTTTTAGACACAAACAGTACCTTTTTTATGCTCCCGTCTCTTTCAACGTTCGACGGAATAGTAGGTCTGGATTTGCTAACGCAAACAAACGCAACAATAGATCTAAAATCAAAAAAAAATAATAACTAATAATGGCTCAGAAGCAATAAAGTTTTTAAAGTGTGCAAATGTGAATTTCACACGAGTAGAGGACATAGAAGTCCCCGAGGTTGTAAGGGGCAAATTTCAGAAAATGGTGAAACATTTATTACGCGTTTTTTCTGATCCTAATGAGGCCCTACCATTTAACACAAATATTGTCGCCACTATTCGCACCGAGAGTGACGACCCGGTGTATTCTAATCTATACCCTTATCCAATGGGTGTAGCGGAATTCGTGAATACTGAAATTCGCGATTTACTAAATAATGGTATTATCCGACCGTCTAGGTCACCATAAAACAACCCAATATGGCTTGTAGATAAAAAAGGAATGGACGAACAAGGCAATGTGAAGAAACGTCTTGTAATAGACTTCAGAAAATTAAACGAAAAAACCATCGATGACTAATATCCCATCCCCAATGTAACCGTAATACTATCAAATCTAGGAAAGGCCAAGTATTTCACAACACTCGACCTGAAATCGAGCTTCCACCAAATAACTCTCGCAGAATCCGATAGGGAAAAGACCGCTTTCTCGGTAGGCAACGGAAAATATGAATTCTGCAGGCTTCCTTTTGGTTTGAAGAATGCGCCCAGCATGCGTTGAATACTTAGGCTTTGTTGTGTCTAGGGGAGGCACTAAAACGAGCCGCAGCAAAGTAGATGCTATACATAACTACGAGAAACCCGCCACTCTTTTCAATGTCAGATCCTTTCTAGGTTTAGCAAGCTACTATCGTTGCTTTATTAAGGACTTTGTGGCAATAGCAAAGCCTTTAACAGATATTTTTAAAGGAGAAAACGGCAAGGTTAGCGCCACACAATCGAAAAAGATTGAAGTGGAATTAGACGAAAAACAATCACTTGCTTTTAACAAATTGAAGGAAGTCCTTACATCGGAGGATGTTATGTTACTCTACCCAGATTTCAGGAAGCCCAATCAGATTTGGCTACAGTCCACAGCGAAATGTCACTATCCTATACGATAGAAGGAACTGAGAAACCATTAAATTGCTTCCGAAACCAAATCGTTTTAGAAGAAGCAGACATGACTTTAAGACGGAATTTCATATACTTTGGCAATAAAACTCGTCATATAATTCAATTTACAAATAGGAAGCACCTTATTGAGGAGATAAAAATAGCTGTAAACCCAAATGTGGTAAATGCCATACATTGCGATCTACCAACATTGGCCAGCATACAATATGAATTAGTAAGGAGTTTTCCGTCAACAAAGTTTTGGCACTGCAAAAACATGGTGTCTGATATTGTCAACAAAAACGAGCAGAGGGAGATTGTTGTTGCTGAGCACAATCGAGCTTACAGAGCAGCCCAGGAGAATATTAAACAAATCCTCTGCGATTACTATTTCCCAAAGATGACAAATTTGGCGAATGAAGTTGTCGCGAATTGTAGGATCTGTGGTAAGGCCAAATACGACAGACACCCACGTAAGCAGGAACATGGTGTAACTCCAATCCCCTCCTATACCGGGGAAATGTTGCACATTGATATCTTTTCGACAGATAACAGGTGCTTTCTTACCTGTCTCAAAATTTGCGGTGGTGCAGCCTATACCTTCTCGAACAATTGTGGATGTAAAGGTCCTAATCATTCAGTTAATGAATATATTTCCCAACACAAAAACAATTTATTGTGATAATGAAGCTTCTCTAAATTCTGAAACGATAACCTCATTGTTGGGGAATAGTTTTGGTGTAGACATCGTAAACGCACCACCCCTTCATAGCACCTCGAACGGTGAAATTAATGGATCCTACTTCAAAAACGTAAACGGCATGTTTAAAAAATTACCAGGATCAGCAACGACGGCGCTCCTCAATATCACCAGTCATCAAGAGATTTTGAGTCTTACATACCTTCACAAGATAAGTATGAAAAACCTGCGTTTTATCGGGAAAATCGAAGGGAGGACTATGATACAGTCTGGTTCACTTGATTAGAGGCAACAATTTTTGTGAAAGAAAATGTTGATTAAAGTTTCTATATTTGATCTTTCAACAAATAGTTTTCTCCTAACTCAAGCTAAGACTGTACTGGTTTAAAAATACAAACACATCGAAATATTATTTCAGCTAACGGTATTTCGTAGCGGTAAAAGTTCGGCAGCTGCAATATTCTGCTTGATTTATTGGTTCACTTGAATAGAGGCACTTACAAATTTAGAAAAAATATATAAATAGATAAAAGAACAAAGCTTTTTAACCATTATTTTTTAAAGATTAACATTTTGTGCTGCCACCATGTTTGTAAATTACTTCATAAACACATTGGGAAATGGATTTGTACAAACTCTCGAGATAGACTAGCGAAATTTCAGACCAGGTCGCTTTAATGCTTCGAATTAAATCATTTTTGTATTCAAATTGTTGTCCGTTCTCATAAACCTTACGAGTTAGCCATCTGCATACATTTTCTATAATGTTGGGATCTGGGGAATACGAGGGCCATGCTAAGGTTTCAATGTTTTGGGACGCCATCCAAGCTTTGACCAATCTTGCAGTGTGAACAGGAGCATTATCTTGTTGAAAGATCCATGGAATTGGTCCAAATGTTTTCCGAATCTCTGGAAAAGGTGATTCCAACATCGTTTTATAGCTGTTTCCCGTAATTCTGGAGTCTACAATTCTCAGCTCGAACGCGTCATAGTACGATATTGCCCCCCATGCCATAACTCCACCTTCACGGCTGTGATGGCGACTCAAGTACTTCTCCTCCTTTCTTAAATCATAGAAATACTAATTGTGTCCATCCGGCCTATCCAGATTAAATTTCTTTTTGTCACTAAATACAACTTTTTTCCATTCACCAGTGTCGTTATTTGTGACAGAATTAAAAGCCATGTGGTCTCTTGCAAAATCGAGGCGACGTTGCTTGCGAAGTTTATTCAAAGGCGGTTTTTTTTGTAATTTTTTATATTTCAGATGTGGTGCTTTCAGAATAGCCCTTCTAACTGTGGATTTGCTAGCTGCAACATCAGCTAATTTTATAATTTTTGATGTTGAAAGTGCGGGATTGGATGCAGTCCTAAGGACTTTCCGGGTCTCCTTTGGTGTTAAAGCCATCGCAGTCCTAACTTTGTAGTTCTTACCGTAGGAGGTACTCCTTTTCACATAATGATCAACAACATTTGGACTTCGACCAACCTTTTTGGCAATTTGGTAATTCGAAAGTCCTTCAGAGGTCAATATACAGTATCAATTTGTCCTTTTTCTCGGTCTGATAAACTTTTCCGCTTTCCCATTTAATTCGAATTTACAAGTTTACGACTTAAGACAATGAATGCTTAAAAAAAATATTTAGTTTCACACCTTTATTGCGCAAATGATGTAAGCAAACTAAGCGCCTCTATTCAAGTGAACCAATAAATCAAGTAGAATATTGCAGCTGCCGAACTTTTACCGCTACGAAATACCGTTAGCTGAAATAATATTTCGATGTGTTTGTATTTTTAAACCAGTACAGTCTTAGCTTGAGTTAGCAGAAAACTATTTGTTGAAAGATCAAATAAAGAAACTTTAATCAACATTTTCTTTCACAAAAATTGTTGCCTCTAATCAAGTGAACCAGACTGTAGGACCAACAACATCAGGTCTCACTAGCATTGTCATACTAATTTCCTGTTACGGTCTAATTAAACTATACCGAGAGCGAAAAAGAAGACGCAAATCCCAGAATCTTCAGAACGTCATAAACAATCTTAAGAAGTCCGTGGACGGCCTTCATTTAGAAGGGGAGGAGTTAACATAAGCTGCCCTTTGTCAACAATAAAGTCCGCGAGTGGCCTGCTCCAGCGAGTCCACATTCTCACGCTGGCAGCTAGCAGTTAATATAAGCAGCACTTTGTCAACAACAAAGTCCGCGCGTGGCCTGAGTCAACGAATTCACATTCCCACGCTAACGAGTAAGACACAGCGGTAGCGGCAAACTGCCAACGCAAGCGTCGGTGTCGTATCCGCTGCAATAACTCTACAACTACTACTAACAACGAATTGCGGCACACAACAACTAAGACAAGGTGCAGGGACTTATTTAAGACATTAGCTTTAGAATATAAGGGTCAGTTTGTAACAGAGAACTCATCAGACAGCATGATCTGATTAATAAAGTGATAATAATAAAGAAACAAGACGGTTATTCGTAATTTATATACATATGTATAAGTAATATTATATAATAATATTACGTTATAAAGTGTAAAGTATACAGTACAGTACGAAAACTCTAATTTTATTTCAATATGAGTGCATGATAACCGAAAAATATAACCACTTCATACCCAAAAATCATATTTTAAATATAACAATATATATATCGTCGCTTAAAATACAAACCAATGTATCATCAAAAATAAATGGAAATCGCTGACAGATACAATAACCAAAATTTATCCATTTTATAACGAAAACTTAAATTTTGAGTGCATGATAACCATAAAATATAACCACTTTATAACAAAAAGTCAATATATTTTTTTTTCAACGCAGAAAGGGGTACTACGCGAAAGTACTTCAGTCACCCTGGGTTATTTTTTTAGAGCGCGGCCGAAGGCCTCCAACGCAGAAAGGAGTACTATGCGAAAGTACTTCAGTCACCCCGGGTATTCGCTCGGCCAGGGTTATTTTTTTAGAGCGTGGCCGAAGGCCGCCAACGCAGAAAGGAGTGCTCACCCCGGGTATTCGCTTGTAATATTATCACACAATTTTACTTATCTGTGTTTGTTAAATATAAATCACATATTATTAATATATTCATATATGTATGTTTAATATGTATATGGGCCATTCCATCAATTGGCGACATGGTTTTGTACCCGTAGTTCTCCGATTTTGACGAAACTTTAGAATATCATAATATAGACTAAAATAAGAATATCTGTAAACTTTTTAGTGGCCAAAGTTGCTCCATTGTTTTTTGGCGCGCAATTCAAATTCAGATCAAACAAAAAAATGACTTTTTCTTTTATTTTTTAACGACCTCAAAATTGAGTGAAAAAAATTTTGAAGTTATCCATTTTTATGTAAAAAAAATCTCAGCTTTCTGATAAAAATATTTTCGAAATCCAAAAAAAATTTCAAAATCCAAAAAAAAAACTGTTTTTTCCAAAAATCCTGCTTTTTGTGCTCTTCCCCCACTTTTTTTTCAAAATTGACATTTTTATTCGATTCCTCGTTAAATTTTACATAAGAATCAGTGGTCAAAAATATGGGACTCTGATCCCATGAACAGCAAAAAAAATTCAAAGTTGACGCTCAAAATCCAAAAAACAACATTATTTTCCAAAAAATCCGGTTTTTTGTGCTTTTCCACCAACTTTTTTTCAAAATTGACTTTTCCATTCGATTCCTCGTTAAATTCTACATAAGAATCAGTGTTCAAAAATGTGGGACTCTGATCCCATCAACAGCAAAAAAAATGCAAAGTTGTCGCTGTACGGCGCATATTTTTATGAATGAAGACAGTGATTTCTTCTTAATCCAAGTCTAAGAATACAATTTACACATTTACCTCTTTCACACAACCTTCTAAGCGAACACACTGCGCGGTATAGCGACAACTTTGCATTTTTTTTGCTGTTGATGGGATCAGAGTCCCACATTTTTGACCACTGATTCTTATGTAGAATTTAACGAGGAATCGAATGGAAAAGTCAATTTTGAAAAAAAGTTGGTGGAAAAGCACAAAAAACCGGATTTTTTGGAAAATAATGTTGTTTTTTGGATTTTGAGCGTCAACTTTGAATTTTTTTTGCTGTTCATGGGATCAGAGTCCCATATTTTTGACCACTGATTCTTATGTAAAATTTAACGAGGAATCGAATAAAAATGTCAATTTTGAAAAAAAAAGTGGGGGAAGAGCACAAAAAGCAGGATTTTTGGAAAAAACAGTTTTTTTTTGGATTTTGAAATTTTTTTTGGATTTCGAAAATATTTTTATCAGAAAGCTGAGATTTTTTTACATAAAAATGGATAACTTCAAAATTTTTTTCACTCAATTTTGAGGTCGTTAAAAAATAAAAGAAAAAGTAATTTTTTTGTTTGATCTGAATTTGAATTGCGCGCCAAAAAACAATGGAGCAACTTTGGCCACTAAAAAGTTTACAGATATTCTTATTTTAGTCTATATTATGATATTCTAAAGTTTCGTCAAAATCGGAGAACCACGGGTACAAAACCATGTCGCCAATTGATGGAATGGCCCATATGCAAAAGTGTTCACATATTCAAATTTAGCTTGAAAAATCTTCTTTATAGTTTTTTTTTATAGTTAATAAAGAAAAAAAATCACTCGAAAGTACAAACAAAACGCTGTGAAACGCTGAAAAATCCTTCACTTTCGGTTTTTAAGGTGTGGCAATGCTGCTTTTCCTTGTAAATATAAGCGCTCTAAACTTTTCACCCATTAATTTGGTAAGTGATTTTTAAAATACTAAATTTAGTTGAAAAATTGCAAAATAAATGTGAAATGTGAGCTTATTTCAACGCATAGAGTGTATATTTGAATATACAGAGCAAAAACCGTGAAAAAATTGAGTGAAACGCAGAGAAATAACAAGTGTTCTTAGTGCAAATTTTTGAAATTTTAAATGTGAATATTTTAAAAAATATTAGTAATTTTTATATTATTTTTGGATATTCCTCCTCTGGAGAAGCTCTCCTATCCGTACATACCCCACTTATACGGAAATTCGGTTTTTTTACCCCTCCGCCAAAGTAATCGGAATCGTGCCGAATATCTCATAAACCAAGCGTTTGTACTCGTAGTATCTATAACACCATAAATTTTTTGGGTAAATTTTAGAATAGCATCCCCCGATTTTGGGGTTAAAATGGGTATGTACGGATAGAAAAGGTCCTCCAGATTAAAAAAATATATACATATTAAGGTGGGCCAAAAATTAGTTTATATTTTATTTTTCGTAGTTACCATGAAAATCTCATTCAACATGACTAAAAACAAGTCCTGGTAAAATCTGAGCTCTTTATATTAATATTAAGAGGTGCCTCATCGACATTTTCGATTTCCCATATAAATTACATGGAAAAAAAATCATTTTTTTTGTGGTGGTTATTGTGCGGAGATTTTAATGTGCACGCGATGGCGGCCAGTAGGGATGGTAAACTCGATTCCGATACTACTCGAGAATCGAGTTTTCTCGTAAAATAATCGATTTTTCGAATGTCAAGAACCGGTTCTTAATCCACTACGACTACTGAAAATCGATTTTTAAAAATCGATTATTTAACGAGAAAACTCGATTCTCGAGTAGTATCGGAATCGAGTTTACCATCCCTACTGGCCGCCATCGCGTGCACATTAAAATCTCCGCACAATAACCACCACAAAAAAAAATGATTTTTTTTCCATGTAATTTATATGGGAAATCGAAAATGTCGATGAGGCACCTCTTAATATTGATATAAAGAGCTCAGATTTTACCAGGACTATTTTTTAGTCATGTTGGATGAGATTTTCATGGTAACTACGAAAAATAAAATATAAACTAATTTTTGGCCCACCTTAATACATATGTATATGTATTTGGTTGCCGCTGACTTACGGTTTTTGAGATATTCGCATTTAAAGTTCAAAAATTCAACTATTTAAAATGCGTGTTTCTCTTATTTACGAGTATAATGAATTTTATA
The DNA here is from genome assembly GCF_023373825.1 of Bactrocera dorsalis. NCBI lineage: Eukaryota > Metazoa > Arthropoda > Insecta > Diptera > Tephritidae > Bactrocera > Bactrocera dorsalis. The sequence continues at coordinate 56,944,103 of NC_064303.1, forward strand.
GTTATATTTTTAACTTTTGTATCCACTAACACTAATTCGTTTCTAACCATTTATTTTATATGAAATAGTGCAAAAATAACCTTTATGCAACATTTAACTTTTGTTCAGTTATTTTTGTTCACACAAATGGTTTGAATTCTAACTAATTATCAGTGCTACCTTACGTTCATATTTCACAGAAGAACCAAAAGAAATAAAGAAAACAAATAATACCCCAATCACATGAAATATATGTATAACACATTAGTTTTCCGCATAGAATTATTTTCTGCATTGGCGGCCTTTGGACGCACTTCAAAAAAATAATCCTGGTCGGACCAACACCTAGGCGTGCTAAGTTCTTTTTGCGTTAGCGGATTTCGGCTACGCTTGAAAAAACAAATTGCCCTGACCGGTCCAACACCGAGATTTATCGAGATAATTATCACGGATAATTACACTGCACCCTTCGGTAGACAAAGCCAAGAGATGTGTTAACCGACGGCTGCGCAAAATGCCAAACAACTACGCGCCGCTTACTTTCACCGATGAGGAGGTTCAGAGTGTCATCAAAAAAAGCAAAATCATCCAAATCCCTTTTCCCTGATGGAATCACCCTGTAAGAGAACGATCCTCGTAGCGTGGACTTGTCAAAAGCCTTTGACACAGTCAACCACACAACACTACTGCAGGACATAGAAAAAACAACGCTTCCTCCAGGGTTAAAGAGGTGGACCATGAACCATCTGAGCGGTCGTCAGTCATCCGAGGTAAAACATCCAAACCGAGAAGAATTAAACAGGGGGTTCCGCAGGATGGTGTCCTCTCCCCGCTACTGTTTAACTTCTATATTTCGAAACTCCCGCAACCACCAGAGGGGTTTCCATAACCTCATACCCAGATGACTGCACGATATTGACGTCGGGCAATGGAATCGATGGCATGTGTTCGAAAGTAAACAACTATTTCTCCGACCTTTCTCGTTTCCTCACTGCACGAAATCTCACACTTTCCCCCACCAAATCCACAGCGACCATATTTACAAACTGGACGAAGGAGTATAGACTAATCCCGACTGTGAATAACCCTAAGATTTTAGGCATAACCCTCGATAGTCTATGCTCCTTCTCTCCCCACGCGACCGCGATTATCGCCAAGGTACAGAGCCGCAACAAAATCCTCAAGTCACTAGCCGGCAGCACATTGGGAAAAGACAAAGAAACGTTGTTGACAACTTACAAGGCAATCGGCCGGCCGGTCTTCAACTACGCAACACCAATATGGTCGCCTGGATGCAGTGGTACGCAGATGAGGCAACTTCAGACCTGCCAGAATACAGCACTCCGGACCACGACGGGATGCCTTTTGATGTCTCCCATTGAACACCTCCACAGTGAGACGCGCATGCTACCTGTAAAGGAGCATAATGAACTCCTCTCCAAGCAGTTCCCGCTGGGATGTTTCCGTAGGAATCACCCTTGCAGCCATCTGCTTGGAGCGGAACCGCCTCCTTGGAGCATCAAAAGGTCATTCCTAGACTACGTCGACGGCATCGAACAGTACGCCGACCGGACTTCGGCCGTAACAGACTTTCGACAGGTACTGACCGCCATTCACAGTGGAGCTATCAACACCTTCACCGACTCACTTCCCGTGAATGGCGTTCTTGGAGTCAAACCACCACCTATTGCAGACGAAGAACTCCAAATGCCGCGAGAAACGCGAGTGACCCTAGGGCAACTTCGTTCTGGATACTGTAGCAGGTTAAACTCCTACCTATCCAGAATCGACCCCGACATACCTAATGTATATCTTGCATGCAAAGAGTCTCCGCTTGACGCTGGCCACCTCTTTGCATGCCCTACAAACCCTACTCATCTAACACCCTTCTCCCTTTGGTCCGACCCCGTCGAAACAGCACGTTTCTTGGGCCGACCGTTAGATGACCTCGACGACAACACAAACGACCCTTACCATCCTAGCAGGGATTAGCAAACCGTTAAAACAACATCAAGATAATGAAAATTCTACAATATTTTACATTATTCATCACCATTACAACGATTCTCTTACATTATGAATAAATGGATTTTAACTAAAGTTTGATATGGAATTAAAGTTATTTTTGCACTATTTAATATAAAATAAATGATTAGAAATGAATTCGTGAAGTGTTAGTGGATATAAAAGTTGAAAATATAATTATAAAATTCATTATAAATAGGAGAAACATGGGGGAATGTTTAGTTTAGTATCCCATTTTGAAGAGGTTTTACATAAAGGGGGAGGGGGCTGGGAGCTTGCTACACCCCTCATTTGAAAGGTAATGAATGGAGCTTTTGAATAATAGCACCCTTCCCCCCCTAGGGCCACGGGGGGCTCTAGGGCAGCCTCCTGAAAATGGTGTAAAATCGTAGTTTTACCATACAATTTTCACTAATTATTATAAAATTTATGTATTTTTACGCTTATACTATGTTCGGGCCGACATTGAAAACATTTTGAAAACACATTTGTATGTTGTGGAATGTAAGTCGTTCGGACCGACAATGTGTGTTTTCGATGAGTTTTCACTGACAACTATCAATACGGGGATTCCCATTGCAGAAGTGATATATGACGGCACGAAAATAAACATGGGTTTTGGTCTGACATATTTTACAGCCATTGCATATACATTTTTGCGTGTGTTTGTTGTGCCGTTGCACCAAGAAGAAAATTCTGCAATTATTGCACCGTGCAAGGGTTTTGCAGGAACAAGAGAATCCCCTTAACAGTGGGCAGCTGTATTTGTATATGGAATGTAAACAAATATGAAGTGACAATTCAGGGCCTGCAAAATATGTCTTCCAAAAAAATCGATTAAACTAGAGCAGGCACCGATTATAATGAGTGGAATGTAAGTTTTCAAGTAGTTTTCAGCGAAAACTGTGTTTTCATTTGACAGATTTTACGTGGACGAAAACACAAGTTTTCGTGCGAAAACCAGTTTTTCCCACGAAAACATGTTTTCAATGTCGGTCCGAACATAGTATTAGAGTGACTCTGTCTTTATTATTTTGGGGAATGTTTAGTTTAGAACCCCTTTTGAAGAGGTTTTACATAAAGGGGGAGGGGGCTGGGAGCTTGCTACACCCCTCATTTGAAAGGTAATGAATGGAGCTTTTGAATAATAGCACCCTTCCCCCCCTAGGGCCACGGGGGGCTCTAGGGCAGCCTCCTGAAAATGGTGTAAAATCGTAGTTTTACCATACAATTTTCACTAATTATTATAAAATTTATGTATTTTTACGCATAGAGTGACTCTATGTTTATTTTTTTTTATTATTTCAATGAATTAAAGTGGAAATCCACTTTATTTAAATAATAAAAACACTGAAAATTAAAAATTGTATATGCATCAGTAATAATGCATACAAGTAGTTGAAGTGCCAAGATAACCCAACCAACCATTTATGCAAGACCCCCTAAATAATAAAATTGGGTTTTCATCGCGCGATTTTTTATTTCAAATTTTGAATATATTTTCAGCATAATATACTACATTGAAACAAACGCCGCAGGCGAAAATTTGGAATTTTTATCATATTTTCAGTATAATATATTACATCGAAACAAGCGCCGCAGTATATAAGACCTACCATTTTGATTCGTTGGGTTATTACTATCTTCCTTTTGTGCTTATTTTCTTCGTCGTTTGACAGTTCATATTCAGTAATTTTGCTTACATTTCAAGGAACAGTATAACCGTAAATGAAGGCTGTTTTATTTATTAAATTGTACATAAAAATGCAACTAAAAATCCATATTTTATCATTAATTCAATTAAATATATTTCAAAGAATGTGTGTGTGTTAAATTGGTTAAATTTTTTGCAAGCAGTGCAACAAAAACGTCAAAAGAAGAGAGCCATTGTTTGAGCAAATGTGCGTTTTTTTGTTTACTTATATCTAAAAAAACAAATTAACATTTAACAATAAATTTACATTTAAACCAAAGTTTAATTCATTGGCTATCCGTGCTATATAAATTTAAAAAAGTCCGTGCACGCACTTAAGAGGAATAAGCAGTGAAAATGAGATACTAAACTAACCCCAACCCGAAACATGCATTTTAAATAGTTGAATTTTTGAACTTTAAATGCGAATATCTCAAAAACCATAAGTCAGCGGCAACTATATGTACATATATATCCTCACCTGAAATGCAAAATAACGTATCATCAAAAAATTCGAAATTGAGTGTCTTATTGATTACGCTTCACTACTTCAAATTACATACATATATGTAAGTACATGTGTCCACCATTTCAAAGTTCTGGGGGCCTATTCTGTAACTCGATTCGAAAATGTAGGGTAAAATTTAGAATAGCATCCCCGGATTTCGAGCATAAAATGGGTATCACTGGAGAGGTGACGTTCTCCAGATCACGAAAATATATATATATAGTTACCGCTGACTTATAGTTTTAAATATATTTGCATTTAAAGTTGAAAAATTGGCAACTTTTACATTGATAATTTGTGTATTGTGAATAACTTTTCCATTTATATTATGTACTTTTCACTTACTAACACTTCACTATAACGTTTCTGTATATTCATTTTTTCAATATTTGTCGTAAATAAAGCTTTATTTTAATTATTTTATTTTAGTTACAATTCTCTGCATTTGCACAATGAGAAAAGTGCTGCCATGGTTATTTTTTTTGAAGCGCGGGGCGGAAAACCTTTCCAGTAATACCCATTTTATTCCCGAAATCCGGGGATGCTATTCTAAATCCTAGCCTAAATGTATTTTATTCGAAATTCGGATCTAATTTATAATTATGCGAAAGTTGTACCACCCTGTGCCAGAATAAATACGTACAATTTTAGTTCTTGCTTTCTACAACTCAAAAAATAAAATTTTTTCCGAAAATTGGCTTGAAAATCAGCAAATCGAGTTACAGAATATACAAAATCCGAATTCGAGTAAATTTTCTTCGAATCGAGTTACAGAATAGGCCCCCAGGACTTTCTCTTTCCAACGGTACCTTCAGACCGCGGCGCCAAAGAAATCGGAATTTCGCAAAACTTAGTGAACGGCTGTTCCGCAGAACCTATTTTAACCTTTAATTTTGGGGATACTATTTAAAAATCCACCCATACCTTATAATTGGTTGTATAACGTAATGCCGACAATCAAAATCTCGAAGTTTAGAATTCCGACAGTCAAAATGCCGACGAATCAAAACAGCGACAAATCAAAACATCGAGAAATCAAGAAAAGGTAGCGTTGTTCCTTTGAGGCCTTCGGCCACGTACATCCTCAGGATAACCCTTAGTCAGTAGAATTCTCTTTCTGTTCTTCGATAGAAATGAGGGCAGACAAGATTAAATATTTTTCATTTGTCGGCATTTTGATTTGTCGTGTTGTATCCCCTAATAATCAGTTAAATTGTACCAGGTGGATCGAAACAGTACCTGAAATCAAATTTGAGTGACATTTATTTGTATTTAATCCTCTTTTTTCACAACTGTAGTTTTTTCTGATACATATAGGCCATCTAAAAATTTACGGATGTCCTTGTTTTTAACTGTGGTTGACTGTTGAATCAAGGCAGCTGAACCAGAAACAGCCTCTATGTCATTACCTTCTACAATCAGTTCATCCTTCTGTGCAGTAGAATTTACTACTGTCACCCCAGGAGCCATTTGAACACGTCGAATATATTTTTCTCCAAGGAAATTCCGTATCTCGATTACAGTATTGTTTTCGGAAGTTACACAGTTTATCGGAAAATGAGCATAAACTGCACGCATTTTATATTGAAATCCATAGGTCACACCTTAAAAAATAGAATATATATTAATAAGATATATAATGTATTATTCATTGCTGCTAGTTTACCCTTAATCATGTTTTCAATATGACTGCAAACAGTACGTACAGACGCCAGCTCTTTTTTTGCTCCAAACCATTTTTCTACTTTCAACGTACGTTTATCGACCATATACATGTCCAAAGCAAGATGTTTAAAGCTTCGGACTAAACAACCTCTAGCTCCAGTTATTTTTACTATACGCGCTTTAACCGAAGCTTTTATCCCCTTCGGTATTTTAACACATTGACTCGAGTTGATTGTCCTCATTTTAGCATTCAAGGGTTACCTTCAAAGATCATGAAAACTTAGTAAAATTAATATCACCAATTTTAGTTTCGAAATCAACACACATTCTCATTTCGTCAGTCACACAAAACTCTTCTCCATCTGTTCATTCGCAGGAATACTGCCGCTCATACAATTTTTATACCAGTACTAACATACAAAATGGTGGGATTTAGTTCGAAACATTTTGAAATCAGTTCTATATAATAAATTTTGTGCTTCGATTAATATTATGAAAAAAAATCGGTTCTTGTTAATATATGACAGCAATTCATTATAATGATATATGATAACAGACACATAGAACTTTGGTGTTTTTAAAAATTGCTTTACAGAAAATGTAATTAAAACCGTTGTGCGAATTAAAAATGATTTTTGTCCGATTTTAAACACTTAAAACTAAAATTACCAAATACAAATCACATGTACTCTCACCGGAAGCGTGTGTGGAAAAGAACGAAGTTTCTAGAGTTTTACGAAAAGTATCGAAGCGAGAATAATCGATGTAAACATTTCTCAATAACTATAACGTGATACTTTTCTCTCTTATCGTTCATTTAGATGTGATTTTTTTTTTGTCTTGTCACAAAGTTTAGTGAGTGACTCCGTGAAACGATAAAGGCGATTCTTTTGCTCTTGCAATATTGCATGATGACACAAAATGCAAAAATCCTATATGGAAATATGAAAAGCCAAGAGAGCATCCATTGCAGAATCTAGTGATATATGAATATACTTATTCGGCCAATTTATTGAGAATGACTATTGTGAATTTACGATTTAGAAAAGCATCCTCCGATGTCGGGAATGAAATGGATATCAATGGAAAGGTGACGTTATACAGATCACGAATTTATAGATATATATAAGTTGTCGTTGAAGATAGTTCTTAAGATGTTTACTTTTAAAGTTAAAAAATTCACTACTTTTTACTTGATTATATTATGCACTTTTCACTTATTAACATTTCATTATAACTTTTCTGAGTATTAATTTTTTTTATATCTATTGAAAATAAAACTTTAATTTAATAATTTTATTTTAGTTAAAATCTCTGTATTTGCACAATAACAAAAGGGTTGCACACTAGCAAATAAATTGTATTACCATACCTGCGAATTTTTCAACTAAAGGAAATAAGCAATGAGTTTATTTTTTTTCTTCCCGTTTGCTTTCAAATTTGGCGAAGCAATGAAGCAAGTGCTCTGAACAATTCCGATTTCTTTAGCGCCGCGATTTGAAGGTACCGTTGGAAAGAGGAAGTCCTCCTGATTAAAAAAAATATATAGGTTTATTGGTATCGCAAACGCGTTGCTTATTAGATATTCGACCTTCAAGTTCAAAAATTCGCAAAATGCGAACATTTCAAGAAGCTATTTCACCACATTAAACACACTTTTCACTACTCACATTTTTCACTTAAAATCAATTAAGTAACACTATAAAGTTTTAAATAAATTCACATTTTACAGTTTTAGAAGGTTTCTTACCTAAAAAAATCTTTATTTTAAAAATTACATTTTACGCCGGTTTGAACCTCATTTGTTTACCAAAAATTACGTCGAAATGGAGCGCTGCCATGCGATGATAAGTCAATTCGCTGAAATTCCTCTTTTTCGCAACTATTCCTCTATCCATGCATATGGATATTTCCTTTTTTAAAATTATTAAGCTAATAAGTAATATTATATACATGTATTAGTTATGTTATATAATAATATTATATATACACATGTATAAGTAATATTATATAATAATATTACGTAATAAAGTAGGGGTATTCTCTTGCTCTTGCAAAATCCGGTGCACGGTGCAAGCATTGCAAATTTACAACGGCACAACAACAAACACACGCAGAAAATTATTTGCAAGGGCTGTGAAATATGTCAGACCAAAACCCGTGTATATTAGCGTGCAATGTCACGCAAAAATAAAATTGCAACCCTGTTGTAGTTGCCATTTTACATAAAGGCATATTACGTCCTTAAACTGTTGAGAAAGGTAAATTTTAATTAGATTTTATAATTTCTATTTAAATTATAAAGTTTTGTTACAGTTTTTTTGTTAAAAATGCATGCAGAAGGTGCGCCAATTCACAATAGCCATGCACAATAGTCATTTACAATAAATTGACTGAATCAGTCGCTCATATATCACTAGATTCTGCAATGGGTGCTCTCGTGCCCTTGTATATTTCGGTCTAGTATTTTTGCAATCTGCAATCTTGCAAGAGCAAGAGAATACCCCTAGTGTGTTGCGTCATGCGACTTTATAAATCAAAAAATAATTTTTAAAAACTAAATTTGTTAAAATATTTGTTTACATTATAAAATGTATTACACTATGTAAAATGCTTACAATTTTTGTAATATACAAGTATAACCATAATCTACTACCTATGTATTAGAATAATCTATTACAATGAACTTAAGATGCTAAATTGAATTAGAACTACATACTTACCCCTTTTTTGTATACATACTGTTGCGAATTTACTCCTTGCTAGTTTTACTTTACTAGGTTCGTATCTCTGGATTGACAAATAAAACTAAAAGCCGTTTAATTCACTTCAACAAATTCTCTTTATTTTACAACTCGTCTACACTATATCAGTTTACTCTTAGCACTGGTTGATTACGTTGGCGATACCACGGCTTATATAGCCACGCACTTCTCGCTGATGCCGACGTGTCCTTCTAGAATATTGCGTCTGGAAATTACAAGAACATAATGCTATACGGCGCCAAATGCAGCTAAGCAGACAGCCGCGGCGCCAGACTCAGCAATTGTTTAAGTAGACAAGCAGACAGACGCGGCGCCAGATGTCTACAACAAGACAAATGGTATTCCATATACCTACAGCTATTGTTCATAATAAGGGATGCATATAGCAATACAAATACAACTTAATACTACTTTTGTAACACTGCCCTCCACTAAAGCCTAATCGTCCCGATTAGGCACAAATCCTCTTAAACCAAATGGGGCGAGCCTCTCCAAATGTACTACTTTCATTTTACATCGTGCTTTTCCATTTATTTGTATGCGGTATACCACGTCATTAAGTCGTTTCATCACCAAATAGGGTCCTTCCCAGGCTGTCTGCAATTTCGGGGACAAGCCTTTCTTTCGAAGTGGATTGTACAACAGGACCAGATCACCTTCTCCAAAACCTTTTTGAATTTTCCGCTTGATCGAACCGGTCTTTCATCTTATTGCTCATCAGATGCGTGTGCTGTCTTACCATTAGATGCAATTCATTCATTTCTTCCTTTAAGGCAGAACAATAATCTCCATCATTTCTTACAGCTGTAGGATTCGTTCCAAACTTAAGATCAGCAGGGAGTCGCAGATCAGATCCGAAAATAATCTTTGCTGGCGTGTAACCAGTTGTCTCGTGCTTCGCTGAACGATACGCCAGCAGGAACATCTGGATGCACTTGTCCTAATTCCGTTGATCTTTATCAACGATTTTCCGCAGATGTTCTTCGAGCGTTCGGTTGAATCTCTCCACCATTCCATCTGATTGTGGATGTAACGCTGTTATTCGTGTCTTGTGGATGCCCAATAATGTACAGACTTCTTGGAAAATGGAAGATTCGAAATTCCTGCCTTGATCTGAGTGTAATTCGACGGGCACTTCGAACCTTGTTATCCAATTTTCCACAAACGCTTCGGCTGCTGTCTTCGCTTCTTGGTTTGGTAAGGCATATACTTCTGGCCATTTACTGAAATAGTCCATGACAACCAGTAGATATTTGTTTCCGGCCGTACTGGTTGGGAACGGACCTGCAACATCCATTGCGACTCGTTCAAATGGTGATCCCACGTTGTACTGTTGTAGCCTACCGCGACTTTTGGCTTTAGGACCTTTAGCTGCCATGCACTCTACGCAATTACTTATCCATTCTGCTATGGAATCTCGACAATCGATCCAGTAGAACCGTTGTTTAATCTTCTCTATAGTTTTTGTAATTCCAAGGTGCCCTCCACTAGGTCCATTGTGATATTCTTTCAATACTTTCGGGATCATGGACTTCGGTACTATGATCAGCAGACGAGACTGTTTGCCATCTTCGCTTTCCCAGGTACGATGAAGGTATCCATTAACGAGGTTTATGCTGTTCCATTGGGCCCAATATGCTTTTGCAGTTGGACTCTCGCTACTTATTTGTTCCTTTGGTGGTCGTACCCCATTTTTTTTGGCCATTACCAGCTTTGCAAGATCAGGGTCCTCCAGCTGATTGATTCTGATGCGGTGAGGAGTCCAATCATCTTCAGGTTCTATATTCAGTAATCGCACGTCGATTATAACTTCTTTTCCTTCTGATTTGGAGCAATGTTTACATTCCAGTGGACAAGGGCGACGTGATAATGCATTCGCATTTTTGTGGTGAATCCCCTTTCGATGTTCCGTTTCGAAGTCGTAATTCTGTAATCTTTCGATCCATCGTGCAATTTGGCCTTCCGGATTCTTAAACTGTAATAACCATTTTAATGCTGCATGATCAGTCCTCAGCAAGAATCGTTGTCCATACAAATACTTGTGGAAATGTTTTACACATTCCACCACAGCTAGTAGTTCTTTTCGCGTCACACAGTAGTTTTTCTCTGGTTTCCCGAGCACTCTGCTGTAATACCCAATTACTCTTTCTTTTCCGTCGATGAGCTGAGACAGGACACCTCCAATTCCATAAGCGCTCGCATCTGTATCCAGGATGAATTTCTTTCCAGGTATTGGATAAGCTAACATCGCCGCCGTACAAAGTAGTTCTTTCCGCTGCTCAAACGCTTTTTCTTGTTCCAACTGCCATACAAACGGGCGATTCTTCTTTGTTAAATCATGTAAACTTCTAGCTACGTTCGCAAATCCAGGTACAAAACGGCGGTAATACGTGCATAAGCCAAGGAAGCTGCGGAGTTCATGTATGTTGGTGGGTCGAGGCCAATCTTTGACTGCTTTTATTTTTCCTTCCTTGGTGTGAATCCCCTCAGTTGACACTTTATGTCGGAGATATGTGACCTGCTTCTTCCACAATGAACACTTTTTTGGGATTCAAGCGTAATCCGGCTGATGCTATTCGCTGAAAGACTTCCTCTAGATTTTTCAGATGATCATCAAAACTTTTTCCCATGATGATAATGTCATCAAGATACACCAAACATGTCTTCCAGTTGAGTCCTTTTAACACATGTTCCATCAGTCTCTCGAACATTGCAGGTGCATTACATAACCCAAATGGCATCACAGAGAATTCCCATAACCCGTCACCCATACTGAAAGCGGTCTTTTCACGGTCACATTCATCAATCCCGACTTGCCAATATCCACTTTGTAGATCTAACGTAGAAAACCATTTCGCTCCAGACAAGGTGTCTAATGTATCGTCGATTCTCGGTAGAGGATAACTGTCTTTCTTTGTGACATCATTCAACTTCCTATAATCTACGCAGAAACGGGTGCTACCATCTTTCTTTTTAACTAAGACGATAGGTGAGCTCCATGGACTTATTGAAGGTTCGATTACACCGTTTTTGTGCATGCCTTCAATAATTTTGTTAGCATCCTCACGTTTTCCTCGTGGAACCCTACGCGGAGTTTGTCGGATTGGTTTAGCGTCTCCGGTATTTATGCGATGTTTGACAATGCCGGTTCTTCCTGTGTTTCCTTCGTTTGCAAATATGGATGCGTATTTTTCTAATAGTTTTTCTGCTTTTAATTTTTCATTTTCATGCAGTTCGTTCAGCAAATTATTTAGGAGTGTAGGACTTATCTGCTGTGGCTCAAAAGTAGGCTTCTGTTTTGACCGTTCGCATCGTGCTATTGCACTTATATTCTGGCACTGTCCAATTACTGCTCCTTTCTTCAGACTTATAGGCGTGTTGAATTCATTCACTACTCTGACCGGAATGGTGGCGTCTTCTCTAGTTTTTACAAGCGTTCTTCCTACCAATATGGGTGTATCTATTTTTGTTGGTTCCACAATCCACAATTCTTCAGTCCCACCTCCTCCATTCACTTTAGCCCATACAATCGCCTCAGATTTTGGTGGAATACTCTGATTATCATCAACAATCACCCTCTTACTTTCAACGTTGGTCACATATCCGGTGTTTATAGGCATCTCTATGTTCTGGCAAAACAGCATTTGCTTGTTTAAATCCAAAGTAACCCGGTGATCAATCATGAAATCTACTCCCATTATAATTTCATCCGTGATTTCTGCTACGATGAAGGTGTGATTAACTTCCAGGGTACCAATCATCACTTCGCAAAACACTTTTCCCGCGACAGATGCTTCCTCCCCGGTGGCCGTTCGAAGCTTGCAACCGACTAATGGTTCAACCGTTCCTCTTACCACATCCGGTCGGATAATTGAATGTGTGGCACCAGTATCCAAAGTAAGCGTTGACAGTCGTCCATTTACGATACCGTTGATAGTAAGATTGTTGTCATGGCAACCTATTTGTGATATCGAGATGGCGGGGCAAATAGTTGTGGGAACCTTTGAACTGTTCCGTTTTAGTTTAACGACTTGTGAGATGTGGATGCTCCGTCCTCGTTATCTCTTGGTTGTTTCCGTTTTGATGGGTTTACTTTTATATTGCAATTTTGGGCAAAGTGACCCGCTTTTCCACAGTTGAAACATCTGCCTGTTGTATTTACTCGCGGTGCAGCAATCGTCTTCAGAGTCTTCAATATTTCTTCCATCAGCGCCGGTTGTTCCATTTCAACTCTTTGTACTTTGTGTGCTGGTTTACTTAGTAGCGAAGCTGTTTCCTGTGTGAGGGCGTGCGAAACCGTTTCAGCAAACGTTCTTTTTGGCAATGCATATGTGGCGCGTTTGGTGTCCACATCACGAATTCCATTTATGAAACTTTGAATTTTCACCCTCTCAATGTAATCCACAGGTGCATCTGCATTTGCCAAATGAGCCAGTCGTTCTATTTCAGTTGCGAACTCTTGCAATGACTCGTTCATTTTCTGACCCCTATTTTGCAGTTCGATCTGGTATATTTGTTTCAAGTGTTCACTACCATATCGTCTTTCTATCGCACTCATCAATGCCTCATAGTTGTTCCGTTCACAGTCTGGAATAGTCTGAAGGATTTCTGCCGCAGGTCCTTTAAATGATACAAACAAGGACGCCACTTTGTCCGCTGCATTCCCGTTATTGGCCATTGCTGTCTTTTCAAACTGAAGTTTGAAAATTTGAAATGGAATACTTCCATCGAATGTGGGTGCCTTCAATCTTGGATTATTTATTGATGGTGCAGGGCCATGCAGTTGCAGTTCTCGCATACGATTACTCAGTTGAAGAAATTCTGATTTTAAATTTTCTTCTTCATTTTTTAACGTGCTTAATTCCTCTTCAAATTTTGAAAATTTCTCTTGCACTTGTTTTTGTACTTGTGTAGTATTTTCTGTAATCTTTTGTACCAAACGCTTTTCTAACTGTGTATTATTTTCAGTCATTTGTTGTGTAAGGCGAGACTCTAACTGTGATGTATTTTCAGCTATTTGCGTCATTTGCTGTGCCAGACGATTTCCTGTTTGCACTGCATTTTCTGTATTTTCAGCTATTTGCTGTATAGCCACTAATAGCATGTTCATGTCTACACTTGATGATGTTCGTTGTTCTTCTACTTTTTCTTCTACCTTTGTAGAAGTTTCTGGTCCATCAAATTCGAACTCGTCCACATTAATTCCATCCGCTTCCATTGCTTCACGTAATCGTGCCTGCAGATCCGCCTTTTGCCCGCTTATCGGCAAATTACGCTCCTCCAGTTCCTTTTTTAATTGCTGAATTCTCAATTCTCCGAATTTAACCATCTTGAATTTGGATTATTTGACAATCCCACTTCTGACACCAATTGTTGCGAATTTACTCCTTGCTAGTTTTACTTTAATAGGTTCGTATCTCTGGATTGACAAATAAAACTAAAAGCCGTTTAATTCACTTCAACAAAATCTCTTTATTTTACAACTCGTCTACACTATATCAGTTTACTCTTAGCACTGGTTGATTACGTTGGCGCTGCCACGGCTTATATAGCCACGCACTTCTCGCTGATGCCGACGTGTCCTTCTAGAATATTGCGTCTGGAAATTACAAGAACATAATGCTATACTGCGCCAAATGCAGCTAAGCAGACAGCCGCGGCGCCAGACTTAGCAATTGTTTAAGTAGACAAGCAGACAGACGCGGCGCCAGATGTCTACAACAAGACAAATGCTATTCCATATACCTTCAGCTATTGTTCATAATAAGGGATGCATATAGCAATACAAATACAACTTAATACTACTTTTGTATCACTGCCCTCCACTAAAGCCTAATCGTCCCGATTAGGCACAAATCCTCTTGAACCAAATGGAGCGAGCCTCTCCAAATGTACTATTTTCATTTTACATCGTGCTTTTCCATTTATTTGTATGCGGTATACCACATCATTAAGTCATTTCATCACCAAATAGGGTCCTTCCCAGGCTGTCTGCAATTTCGGGGACAAGCCTTTCTTTCGAAGTGGATTGTACAACAGGACCAGATCACCTTCTCCAAAACCTTTTTGAATTTTACGCTTGATCGAACCGGTCCTTCATCTTATTGCTCATCAGATGCGTGTGCTGTCTTACCATTAGATGCAATTCATTCATTTCTTCCTTTAAGGCAGAACAATAATCTCCATCATTTCTTACAGCTGTAGGATTCGTTCCAAACTTAAGATCAGCAGGGAGTCGCAGATCAGATCCGAAAATAATCTTTGCTGGCGTGTAACCAGTTGTCTCGTGCTTCGCTGAACGATACGCCAGCAGGAACATCTGGATGCACTTGTCCTAATTCCGTTGATCTTTATCAACGATTTTCCGCAGATGTTCTTCGAGCGTTCGGTTGAATCTCTCCACCATTCCATCTGATTGTGGATGTAACGCTGTTGTTCGTGTCTTGTGGATGCCCAATAATGTACAGACTTCTTGGAAAATGGAAGATTCGAAATTCCTGCCTTGATCTGAGTGTAATTCGACGGGCACTTCGAACCTTGTTATCCAATTTTCTACAAACGCTTCGGCTACTGTCTTCGCTTCTTGGTTTGGTAAGGCATATACTTCTGGCCATTTACTGAAATAGTCCATGACAACCAGTAGATATTTGTTTCCGGCCGTACTGGTTGGGAACGGACCTGCAACATCCATTGCGACTCGTTCAAATGGTGATCCCACGTTGTACTGTTGTAGCCTACCGCGACTTTTGGCTTTAGGACCTTTAGCTGCCATGCACTCTACGCAATTACTTATCCATTCTGCTATGGAATCTCGACAATCGATCCAGTAGAACCGTTGTTTAATCTTCTCTATAGTTTTTGTAATTCCAAGGTGCCCTCCACTAGGTCCATTGTGATATTCTTTCAATACTTTCGGGATCATGGACTTCGGTACTATGATCAGCAGACGAGACTGTTTGCCATCTTCGCTTTCCCAGGTACGATGAAGGTATCCATTAACGAGGTTTATGCTGTTCCATTGGGCCCAATATGCTTTTGCAGTTGGACTCTCGCTACTTATTTGTTCCTTTGGTGGTCGTACCCCATTTTTTTTGGCCATTACCAGCTTTGCAAGATCAGGGTCCTCCAGCTGATTGATTCTGATGCGGTGAGGAGTCCAATCATCTTCAGGTTCTATATTCAGTAATCGCACGTCGATTATACCTTCTTTTCCTTCTGATTTGGAGCAATGTTTACATTCCAGTGGACAAGGGCGACGTGATAATGCATCCGCATTTTTGTGGTGAATCCCCTTTCGATGTTCCGTTTCGAAGTCGTAATTCTGTAATCTTTCGATCCATCGTGCAATTTGGCCTTCCGGATTCTTAAACTGTAATAACCATTTTAATGCTGCATGATCAGTCCTCAGCAAGAATCGTTGTCCATACAAATACTTGTGGAAATGTTTTACACATTCCACCACAGCTAGTAGTTCTTTTCGCGTCACACAGTAGTTTTTCTCTGGTTTCCCGAGCACTCTGCTGTAATACCCAATTACTCTTTCTTTTCCGTCGATGAGCTGAGACAGGACACCTCCAATTCCATAAGCGCTCGCATCTGTATCCAGGATGAATTTCTTTCCAGGTATTGGATAAGCTAACATCGCCGCCGTACAAAGTAGTTCTTTCCGCTGCTCAAACGCTTTTTCTTGTTCCAACTGCCATACAAACGGGCGATTCTTCTTTGTTAAATCATGTAAACTTCTAGCTACGTTCGCAAATCCAGGTACAAAACGGCGGTAATACGTGCATAAGCCAAGGAAGCTGCGGAGTTCATGTATGTTGGTGGGTCGAGGCCAATCTTTGACTGCTTTTATTTTTCCTTCCTTGGTGTGAATCCCCTCAGTTGACACTTTATGTCGGAGATATGTGACCTGCTTCTTCCATAATGAACACTTTTTTGGGATTCAAGCGTAATCCGGCTGATGCTATTCGCTGAAAGACTTCCTCTAGATTTTTCAGATGATCATCAAAACTTTTTCCCATGATGATAATGTCATCAAGATACACCAAACATGTCTTCCAGTTGAGTCCTTTTAACACATGTTCCATCAGTCGCTCGAACATTGCAGGTGCATTACATAACCCAAATGGCATCACAGAGAATTCCCATAACCCGTCACCCATACTGAAAGCGGTCTTTTCACGGTCACATTCATCAATCCCGACTTGCCAATATCCACTTTGTAGATCTAACGTAGAAAACCATTTCGCTCCAGACAAGGTGTCTAATGTATCGTCGATTCTCGGTAGAGGATAACTGTCTTTCTTTGTGACATCATTCAACTTCCTATAATCTACGCAGAAACGGGTGCTACCATCTTTCTTTTTAACTAAGACGATAGGTGAGCTCCATGGACTTATTGAAGGTTCGATTACACCGTTTTTGTGCATGCCTTCAATAATTTTGTTAGCATCCTCACGTTTTCCTCGTGGAACCCTACGCGGAGTTTGTCGGATTGGTTTAGCGTCTCCGGTATTTATGCGATGTTTGACAATGCCGGTTCTTCCTGTGTTTCCTTCGTTTGCAAATATGGATGCGTATTTTTCTAATAGTTTTTCTGCTTTTAATTTTTCATTTTCATGCAGTTCGTTCAGCAAATTATTTAGGAGTGTAGGACTTATCTGCTGTGGCTCAAAAGTAGGCTTCTGTTTTGACCGTTCGCATCGTGCTATTGCACTTATATTCTGGCACTGTCCAATTACTGCTCCTTTCTTCAGACTTATAGGCGTGTTGAATTCATTCACTACTCTGACCGGAATGGTGGCGTCTTCTCTAGTTTTTACAAGCGTTCTTCCTACCAATATGGGTGTATCTATTTTTGTTGGTTCCACAATCCACAATTCTTCAGTCCCACCTCCTCCATTCACTTTAGCCCATACAATCGCCTCAGATTTTGGTGGAATACTCTGATTATCATCAACAATCACCCTCTTACTTTCAACGTTGGTCACATATCCGGTGTTTATAGGCATCTCTATGTTCTGGCAAAACAGCATTTGCTTGTTTAAATCCAAAGTAACCCGGTGATCAATCATGAAATCTACTCCCATTATAATTTCATCCGTGATTTCTGCTACGATGAAGGTGTGATTAACTTCCAGGGTACCAATCATCACTTCGCAAAACACTTTTCCCGCGACAGATGCTTCCTCCCCGGTGGCCGTTCGAAGCTTGCAACCGACTAATGGTTCAACCGTTCCTCTTACCACATCCGGTCGGATAATTGAATGTGTGGCACCAGTATCCAAAGTAAGCGTTGACAGTCGTCCATTTACGATACCGTTGATAGTAAGATTGTTGTCATGGCAACCTATTTGTGATATCGAGATGGCGGGGCAAATAGTTGTGGGAACCTTTGAACTGTTCCGTTTTAGTTTAACGACTTGTGAGATGTGGATGCTCCGTCCTCGTTATCTCTTGGTTGTTTCCGTTTTGATGGGTTTACTTTTATATTGCAATTTTGGGCAAAGTGACCCGCTTTTCCACAGTTGAAACATCTGCCTGTTGTATTTACTCGCGGTGCAGCAATCGTCTTCAGAGTCTTCAATATTTCTTCCATCAGCGCCGGTTGTTCCATTTCAACTCTTTGTACTTTGTGTGCTGGTTTACTTAGTAGCGAAGCTGTTTCCTGTGTGAGGGCGTGCGAAACCGTTTCAGCAAACGTTCTTTTTGGCAATGCATATGTGGCGCGTTTGGTGTCCACATCACGAATTCCATTTATGAAACTTTGAATTTTCACCCTCTCAATGTAATCCACAGGTGCATCTGCATTTGCCAAATGAGCCAGTCGTTCTATTTCCGTTGCGAACTCTTGCAATGACTCGTTCATTTTCTGACCCCTATTTTGCAGTTCGATCTGGTATATTTGTTTCCCGTTTAATTCACTTCAACAAAATCTCTTTATTTTACAACTCGTCTACACTATATCAGTTTACTCTTAGCACTGGTTGATTACGTTGGCGCTGCCACGGCTTATATAGCCACGCACTTCTCGCTGATGCCGACGTGTCCTTCTAGAATATTGCGTCTGGAAATTACAAGAACATATTGCTATACTGCGCCAAATGCAGCTAAGCAGACAGCCGCGGCGCCAGACTTAGCAATTGTTTAAGTAGACAAGCATACAGACGCGGCGCCAGATGTCTACAACAAGACAAATGCTATTCCATATACCTACAGCTATTGTTTCATAATAAGTGATGCATATAGCAATACAAATACAACTTAATACTACTTTTGTATCACTGCCCTCCACTAAAGCCTAATCGTCCCGATTAGGCACAAATCCTCTTGAACCAAATGGAGCGAGCCTCTCCAAATGTACTATTTTCATTTTACATCGTGCTTTTCCATTTATTTGTATGCGGTATACCACTATCATTAAGTCATTTCATCACCAAATAGGGTCCTTCCCAGGCTGTCTGCAATTTCGGGGACAAGCCTTTCTTTCGAAGTGGATTGTACAACAGGACCAGATCACCTTCTCCAAAAACCTTTTTGAATTATACGCTTGATCGAACCGGTCCTTCATCTTATTGCTCATCAGATGCGTGTGCTGTCTTACCATTAGATGCAATTCATTCATTTCTTCCTTTAAGGCAGAACAATAATCTCCATCATTTCTTACAGCTGTAGGATTCGTTCCAAAACTTAAGATCAGCAGGGAGTCGCAGATCAGATCCGAAAATAATCTTTGCTGGCGTGTAACCAGTTGTCTCGTGCTTCGCTGAACGATACGCCAGCAGGAACATCTGGATGCACTTGTCCTAATTCCGTTGATCTTTATCAACGATTTTCCGCAGATGTTCTTCGAGCGTTCGGTTGAATCTCTCCACCATTCCATCTGATTGTGGATGTAACGCTGTTGTTCGTGTCTTGTGGATGCCCAATAATGTACAGACTTCTTGGAAAATGGAAGATTCGAAATTCCTGCCTTGATCTGAGTGTAATTCGACGGGCACTTCGAACCTTGTTATCCAATTTTCTACAAACGCTTCGGCTACTGTCTTCGCTTCTTGGTTTGGTAAGGCATATACTTCTGGCCATTTACTGAAATAGTCCATGACAACCCAGTTAGATATTTGTTTCCGGCCGTACTGGTTGGGAACGGACCTGCAACATCCATTGCGACTCGTTCAAATGGTGATCCCACGTTGTACTGTTGTAGCCTACCGCGACTTTTGGCTTTAGGACCCTTTAGCTGCCATGCACTCTACGCAATTACTTATCCATTCTGCTATGGAATCTCGACAATCGATCCAGTAGAACCGTTGTTTAATCTTCTCTATAGTTTTTGTATTCCAAGGTGCCCTCCACTAGGTCCATTGTGATATTCTTTCAATACTTTCGGGATCATGGACTTCGGTACTATGATCAGCAGACGATACTGTTTGCCATCTTCGCTTTCCCAGGTACGATGAAGGTATCCATTAACGAGGTTTATGCTGTTCCATTGGGCCCAATATTGCTTTTGCAGTTGGACTCTCGCTACTTATTTGTTCCTTTGGTGGTCGTACCCCATGTTTTTTGGCCATTACCAGCTTTGAAAGATCAGGGTCCTCCAGCTGATTGATTCTGATGCGGTGAGGAGTCCAATCATCTTCAGGTTCTATATTCAGTAATCGCACGTCGATTATACCTTCTTTTCCTTCTGATTTGGAGCAATGTTTACATTCCAGTGGACAAGGGCGACGTGATAATGCATCCGCATTTTTGTGGTGAATCCCCTTTCGATGTTCCGTTTCGAAGTCGTAATTCTGTAATCTTTCGATCCATCGTGCAATTTGGCCTTCCGGATTCTTAAACTGTAATAACCATTTTAATGCTGCATGATCAGTCCTCAGCAAGAATCGTTGTCCATACAAATACTTGTGGAAATGTTTTTACACATCCCACCACAGCTAGTAGTTCTTTTCGCGTCACACAGTAGTTTTTCTCTGGTTTCCCGAGCACTCTGCTGTAATACCCAAGTACTCTTTCTTTTCCGTCGATGAGCTGAGACAGGACACCTCCAATTCCATAAGCGCTCGCATCTGTATCCAGGATGAATTTCTTTCCAGGTATTGGATAAGCTAACATCGCCGCCGTACAAAGTAGTTCTTTCAGCTGCTCAAACGCTTTTTCTTGTTCCAACTGCCATACAAACGGGCGATTCTTCTTTGTTAAATCATGTAAACTTCTAGCTACGTTCGCAAATCCAGGTACAAAACGGCGGTAATACGTGCATAAGCCAAGGAAGCTGGCGGAGTTCATGTATGTTGGTGGGTCGAGGCCAATCTTTGACTGCTTTTATTTTTCCTTCCTTGGTGTGAATCCCCTCAGTTGACACTTTATGTCGGAGATATGTGACCTGCTTCTTCCATAATGAACACTTTTTTGGGATTCAAGCGTAATCCGGCTGATGCTATTCGCTGAAAGACTTCCTCTAGATTTTTCAGATGATCATCAAAACTTTTTCCCATGATGATAATGTCATCAAGATACACCAAACATGTCTTCCAGTTGAGTCCTTTTAACACATGTTCCATCAGTCGCTCGAACATTTGCAGGTGCATTACATAACCCAAATGGCATCACAGAGAATTCCCATAACCCGTCACCCATACTGAAAGCGGTCTTTTCACGGTCACATTCATCAATCCCGACTTGCCAATATCCACTTTGTAGATCTAACGGAGAAAACCATTTCGTGCTCCAGACAAGGTGTCTAATGTATCGTCGATTCTCGGTAGAGGATAACTGTCTTTCTTTGTGACATCATTCAACTTCCTATAATCTACGCAGAAACGGGTGCTACCAATCTTTCTTTTTAACTAAGACGATAGGTGAGCTCCATGGACTTATTGAAGGTTCGATTACAACCGTTTTTGTGCATGCCTTCAATAATTTTGTTAGCATCCTCACGTTTTCCTAGTGGAACCCTACGCGGAGTTTGTCGGATTGGTTTAGCGTCTCCGGTATTTATGCGATGTTTGACAATGCCGGTTCTTCCTGTGTTTCCTTCGTTTGCAAATATGGATGCGTATTTTTCTAATAGTTTTTCTGCTTTTAATTTTTCATTTTCATGCAGTTCGTTCAGCAAATTATTTAGGAGTGTAGGACTTATCTGCTGTGGCTCAAAAGTAGGCTTCTGTTTTGACCGTTCGCATCGTGCTATTGCACTTATATTCTGGCACTGTCCAATTACTGCTCTTTTCTTCAGACTTATAGGCGTGTTGAATTCATTCACTACTCTGACCGGAATGGTGGCGTCTTCTCTAGTTTTTACAAGCGTTCTTCCTATCAATATGGGTGTATCTATTTTTGTTGGTTCCACAATCCACAATTCTTCAGTCCCACCTCCTCCATTCACTTTAGCCCATACAATCGCCTCAGATTTTGGTGGAATACTCTGATTATCATCAACAATCACCCTCTTACTTTCAACGTTGGTCACATATCCGGTGTTTATAGGCATCTCTATGTTCTGGCAAAACAGCATTTGCTTGTTTAAATCCAAAGTAACCCGGTGATCAATCATGAAATCTACTCCCATTATAATTTCATCCGTGATTTCTGCTACGATGAAGGTGTGATTAACTTCCAGGGTACCAATCATCACTTCGCAAAACACTTTTCCCGCGACAGCTGCTTCCTCCCCG